>NW_025765152.1:0-247269 GCF_003918875.1 Haliotis rubra | reverse complement strand
ACCATATTTTAACGTCTTTGGTATGACGCGGCCGGGGATCGAACCCGCGACCTTCCGTTCCTCCGGGCGGACGCTCTAACCACTACACCACGGAGGCGGTTGGAAATCGTCCGGATAGCGAGGCGCCCGGTTAACTGGATCAAACAAGCAAAACGTACTGACGATGTATATCGAAAACGTATTCACGTGCATGTATGTATATCAATAAATCAATAGTCAATAGTAAAAACAATGAATCACAACCTATAAATACACCACCAATAAACATTCTTTCAACACGTTGACACACATTATACATCTTACTTCACATCTTTACATTTCCCACGTAGCACATTATTTCTGTGATAGGTGTTTTGTTTTCTTGGTTTGATTTCTTCCAGTTTCTTCACTAAGTCCATCACTAAATTCACAGAACCTTCGTCGCCATTACATTCGTAGAAAGTCAGCAAACTGTTTGCCTGTTCAAAAGCTTGTGTTACTGTTTGATATCATCAGGCTCGTAATTCTTGAGCACTGATTTCAACTCTTCTCTCCCTTTTGAAATTGCCGGTTTATTTGAACTAGCTGCTTCGCCCTGATAGTTTTTCTTGGAGAGAGAGAAACGAGATTTGAAACGTGACAGCCAACCACCTGAATAGGAAACATCCGAAAAGCTAAGTTGTGTGCCAAACAATTCCGCTTTCTGAACAATCATTGCATTATTTACTGTAATTAGAGTTACAAGTAATATATCAGTTGTAATGAGATATACAAATAATTTCATTTTATTGATAACCATCCAGAATTAAGCATACTCCATGGTCATGTTAGAAATGGAATTAAAGAATTCGAAATACTTTTACAGCATAGATTCTTTTAAAAAAAACTAACTCTTTAGATGATCGTGAAAAATACGATTGTATTCACAGCAACACAAACATGAAATATGAACCAGATGAGGTATTATTGAGAATGGGCGCATGTTTTGTAATGGCAAGGATTGAGCCCAACAAAGCAGGATATGTATTCATTATATCACTGAACAATTGTAGTTATGTCCGGCTGTTTCTGGTTACTATGGCTACAGTTTCATCACTCCGTCCATGACAAAGACAGCTTTACCCAGAAGTTCCACCCGGTCACCTCTCAGCTTGACCACGATCTCCCCACCGCGTGCAGAACACTGCCTCGCTACAAGAAAGAAGATTGTTTTGAAATTTGGTTTAATTGTTACAAGGCGGCGACCAGGATAGCCTGTCTCACAGTCCCTCAACCACATTATTTTCCCTACTGCCAAGCCCTCTCTGCAATGCTAAAGCCCTAAATACAGCAAGTCTAGATTTCCTCAGGTTCAGGTTCTGAATCTCTGGTCTCCCTGGGGCTCCTTTTCAATATAAATGGGCTTGTTTGTTACTATCAAAATTACATATATTCTGAGACTAAGCATTAGTCTACGAACAGGACTGCAATGCTGGTAACAGTGCATTCACCTACTTATATTATCCCCCTCGTAAGGGACAGTTTACAGATTACCTATGTAATACACTACTAGCTGCAGAGGCATTACCACGGTTACTTAAATCTTCCAGGCCAGAGGACAAAATGTGTCATGTAATCTATCCGTAGTAGATGGTCGAAGGACCAAATGTGTCACTTAAATCTTTCAGCTGTATCTGGTCGAAGGACCAAAGGTGTCATTGAGTGAAGGCGCTGGGCTTAACAACCCTTTCAGCAGATATTGTTATATCACTACGCTCAGCTGGAGGGAAAGTGCCCTATGTCGTACACACCTATCACGTCAGTGAAGGCAACGAGCATCTGTATAGAGCTGGGGAAATTATGTTTCATACCAAAATATGGATGATTCGGGTAATTTGCCAAACATATGAGGAAAACGGCGTGTCATGATATTCATACCACTAGTTTGTAACATGTTCATACTTATGTCACAAAGTATTAAGGAAGATTGATTATGTTTATAGCCCCGTGTATTTCAGTATGCTTTTTGAAGTATTATTTTGTCTTTAGTGCTTATTTACTGACGTCACAGTGGATCCGGTTTCCCCTTAAACCCAAAGCGTTTCACCCTGGAAATGAACTCGTAACGCAATATACATGAAGTAAAAAACACACGTCACATGCAAGAAGGTATCCCTAGATCTTCTCTTACTAGTCAAGGTATCCTATAACATAAATTAAATCTTACATTTCACTTAAACAAACTTACTAAAGAAATCATTCTTTCCTAACTGTTGTGCCCAGTAATGCGCAAGAACTGTCTGCGCAGATCCGGTGACAGGGTCTTCGGGTACATCGTCCCAAGGTACAAAACAACGGGAAACAAAATCGTAGGAGGCGCCACCGTCACTCTGGTAACCATCACCGGGAGGCCCTCTGGTGGTGACAATGACAAGAACCACTCTATCGGTTGATCTCTTCATGGCCGATATATCGGGCGTCCAGGACTCAAATTCTTCTCTGTGATGATAGAAAATAAACCATTCACCGCTCTATATTTTCTAAATCTTCTTTTAGTCAGTTCACGAGGGTTGAGCATCCGTTTCATATACATAGATATTATAAAAAACCAAGAATATTCTTCTTCTTCAAAGTTATCAGAAAATTATAACAGTAAGAAAATGACATTCCATGAAGTTATCTTTCTGTTGGTTACAACACAGGCAGGCATGGACATGGTCGACAAGAGGTATAATGTTTGCTAAGAAGGAATACATTACCTGGACCATCCGTCATGAAGTCGTACAAGTAAATAACGCAGGGAATCGCAGTAGACGATGTCGCTCACGCCCGATACATCCCCTAACGACTGAAGTGAACAAGTGAGCACATATTGTCTAGTTAATGTTGTTAGTGCATGCGAAAGCTGTGTGACCTATCAAACAATAATGTTTCATGATTGTGTCAACATTAATCTACTGTATAAACTCCGTTTAATGTGTGTTGCATGCTGGTGTTGGACTCTGCATCGCATTAATGTCGATATGGACACTGATCGTCCTGTTGATGCTTGACATCCCACAATCAATATAAATGAACAATGTCTGGAAAAAGATTTATAAAGAAGAATACATACCGCTACTAACTGCTCATGTTGACTTTGATCCTGAAAAAAACCAGACAAATCTTCATACCTCAGAACAGAAATAGAAAGTTACTAAGCATCTCGGCGAAATTTGATCCCATTTATAACCATTAAGCATCTACACCATCAACTTTAGCCTATTTCGCTAAACTACACCCACTTTGGCCTGTTTCAGTAAAGTGAGTGAGTGAGTTTGGTATTACACCGCTTTTAGCAATATTCCAGGGGGACACCAGAGTCTGGCTTCACACATTGTACCCATGTGAGGAATCGAACCCGGGTCTTCAGCGTGACACCAAATGTTTGCCCTATAAATACCTGTTCGAAGTATCCAAAATGAAGCTGATGTTCTTGAGTGATTTATAGCAATCCCAACCTCATGTCAACACTGACCGTTCTAGTCAGAGCATTCTATATATAGCTAGACGCTAATTATGCTGAATGTGCGAGACTTAATATTAAGTACACTGGAGATTCTGCGTTCATCAGATATCAAAAATAATATGTTAGGGGAATGGCTGTCAAGGCTTTCTCAGCAGTCTGTATAATTACATACTAAATTAATTCGCCTATCGTGGGTGCGAATCTCGGATTCATCTTCATTACGATCATTTGCTTGCCAACATGAGAACCGTGGTCGTGTTTTTCACACTTCCGGTATGATGTTGACATCAACAGCTTGCGCCCCTTCATGTGTCCCTCGCAGGAATTCCAGGGGCGGATCCAGGATTTTGGAGAAGTGGGGGTGCACATAACTCATGACGTCCAAAGGTGAGGGAGGAATGCTCTTCAGCGAATTTCTCTGGATGCGCCTCCTGAATTCTCTCACGCCTTGATACAACAAATGCTACTGAAAGTGGCGTTAACTCTAACTCATCCACATGTGATCTCGATGTTGGACCTTGCAGATCATAATACGAAGATACCACAATCAGAGACCATATATGGTCTCTGCCACAGTGTATCCAACCCACCTCTGTCACAGCGGCGCCAACGGGGAAATCCATGTGGATCCACTCCCCCTCACGTTTAACAATCAAATCCCCACTCAGAGTCTTAAACACGATACGATCCTGCTTGTTGTCTGAATAAATAAAATATGGTTGATTTTGATTTTGAGTATGTCCTGTTGACGAGCAGTTATATAAACTAGACATCTAGTCTCTGAACCTAAGGAGGGACGGAGAGACTACTTTCTCCATTTACGAACTTGCTAAATATTATAGATCAGCATGGGATGTATTCGATATGTTTGTTCCAGGCGCTGTAAGACAGACTAAGCTGAAGTATACACTTAGAAATATTGCTTAATCAGTTCATATCCCTGTGAAGATCTGCATTTCTCCTAGGCCTATTCCGGCTTCCTTCGGCCAATCTCACCCTTGCCAATTGAAAATATTTCCATCCCGTGAAGATCCGGGTTTGAATTGGTCTTCAGCAACTCATGCTTGTAGTAAGAGGCGACTAACGGGATCGGGTGGTCAGGCTCGCTGACCTGGTTGACACATGTCATCGTATCCCATCTGCGTAGATCGATGATCACGCTGTTGATCACTGGAATGTCTGGTCCAGACTCGATTATTTACAAACCGCCGCCATATAGCTGGAACATTGCTGAATGCTGCGTAAAACTTAACTCACTCAGTTACTCATACGGGGACGTTTCAGAATTCATGTTTTTACTCACCCAATTTTCCAAACAAAACAGCTGCTGATGCCAATGTAGCATGGCCGCACAATTTGAATTCTTCTTTTGTAGTGAACCACCTCAAACCAAACGTATTACCTGTCAAGACAGGTAATAATGCACTCAATTATCGATTTTGTTGAATCGACAATGCGACCATTACCGTGTTAGTATGTCCAGGGACATGCGAAGGGATAAAACCTAATGAAAAGGTTATTTTTGTCATGCTAGTCCACTTCCAACATCAGAATGCCCCTTTGTCGTTCCTGGTGTTTCAATCACTCATTTGCCAAGCTTGGCCGTCGTGAAAGAATTGAAATATTGACAATCACACTCGAGCTCTACTCATCTACTTAATGAGATCTTGTCAAGAATAAGTTATAAGTACACCGTGGTAAGAGAATATATGCGTATAAAATACAATCTAGTTTAATGGAAGTCTCAACAAATTCATCGTCAAAGAAATCAAATATCCCTAACGTCAACTCATACTTTATTTTCAAGTTTATTTTCACATAAAAGTGTTGGTTTTAAAGAATAGTCAATGTTGATCTAAGTTACAATTGTGTAGGTTTCTGTGTGTACACTATATACTTGTTTATGGGATGGTTATGCCAACTTTTTCATAATGTCGTATCCCATCCCACTATCAATTACGTGGTTATTTCACCTTACAGGTCAATGTAAACCTGTACTCCTATCTGAGACTTCTGATGTTGCGTTCTGTCAGTTAGCCCCCTTATGACAAACTTATAATCCAACACTGTCAACTTTTGGATACGTGTCGATATGAAAACTTACTTTCCTTGAAACTATCCGACTTGTCTAAAAGTTTGATAAATGCAGTTTCAGACAGGTTCATCTCCATGGCGATCTTCTGCAGGATATCATCGTCTAGATTCTGTAGACATATTTCAGTGAAATGTATGAAAGCACCGGCATGAGGAGACAAACAGAAACTGAAACATAATATCTTAATAGGGCAAAGAACAAACTATGTCAGCGATAGTTACTTTAATGTATACCGTAGTGATAGTTCCTGCACGCATTGTTGCTGCGACAGTTACTTTCAGTGTTGCTGTGATAGTTACTTGATGTATTGTAGTGACAGTTACTTAATGTATTGTTACTTGCACCGTGTTGATGGGTGTATTATTGCAGTGATAGTCACCACACATTTATTGTCGTGTTGACTTATTTAATATACTGTGGCATTTGCACAAAATAGCAATATTACAGTGGAGGAAAATATAAGCAATGTGTTATTGGTTGATTTGGAACTTTAAGGGAGGGCTTGGACCATGAAGCAATAGGTGTACAATGTTTGAAAAGCAGAATTGAGGCCGTGCTTAAGTCACACGGTGAGGGTTGTGTGACAAAGTTATTAGAGTTACTTCCCTTTAATGCTCATCCGCTCGGTTACTCGCTGGTTTCCGCAAGTGATTGAGATTAACCTGACAATCGGGGACTAGAATTGTTTTAGCAATAATGAACAGACTCTTTACAAACAAATGTCATATCCTTCTGTCTGCACGTAGCCAGTATAATACCTGTACAACATCACTGTTATCACATGAAAAGGTTGGCGGATGTGTTCTCGTTGAACTTATGCTGCTATTTGTATCGCAATAATGAGGAGAAACTTACAACTTGGGACGGCAAGGGACAGACGGCAGCCGGGTTGCCTTTGAAGGGGACGTCAGTGAAGGCATCGACTGTGTAGAGGTAGAGGGTGACGCCGGCCATGTTCAGGGTTGTACACAACAGAGGTCGAAGGCTGGGTTGTGTGTGCACATGTGTATGGCCTGACCTATTTTATCCTGGATGGGCCACATCTTGAAGTCCCATTCTAATCAGTGATAGTATCAATGTCATCAACTTATTTAAGGCATTTGCAGCTAGTCCTGCCTAAATGAGGTAAAAATATGTTTAATTGTCAGTTTTATTCAGTTCAAATTTGTATTGAACTTGATGCATTGAGGTCTGATGCATTGCAACTGAATTAAAAATATGATTATTGGTCAGAAGTGTGGTAATATTAAATTATTTTCCTCAGATCATCAATTCTTTTAATCATATCGCAAATGTTGCTGATAACTAATATTTAAATAATATCTTGAAAAAAATACTGATATACTTTGCACTTCAACATCATTAAATGAATACCGATATCATGAAATGTATTAAAAATTAGTCATCAAAGTAATATATGAGAAAACGGCATTTCGTGTGGCAGCTAAGGCACGTAATGACGCCGAGGCGTCTATTTAGCTCACCTAGTCGAACTTGCCCGTTAAGATCCGGTTTAGAATTGTTCTTCAGTAACCCATGCTTGTCGTAAGAGGCGACAGGGGCGGTGGGGTTGCCTAATGGTTTAAGCGTTGGCTCGTCACGCCGAATACCCGGGTTCGAATCCCCACTTGGGTACAATGTGTGAAGCCCATTTCTGGTGCCCCCCGCCGTGATGTTGCTAGAATATTGCTAAAAGCGGCGTAAAACCATACTCAGTCAGTCAGTCGTAAGAGGCGACAAACGGGATCGGGTGGTCAGGCTCGCTCACTGGGTTGACACATGTCATCGTAACCCAATTGTGTCTGGTCCAGACACACTTATTTATAGACCGCCGCCATATAGCTGGAATGATGCTGAGTGTGGCGTAAAACTAAACTCACTCACTCCTTGCTGTCTTGTTATATGTCATTTCAGACAGCATGTCTCTTTTCTTTCTTTAACACACATCATTACCCTGCTGTCCTTTGGATTCGAATACACTGGGCGGTGGGTAGCCTTGTGAATAAGGCGTTCGATTCATTCGTCACACAGAAGACCAGGGTTCGATACTCCACATGGGTACAATGGGTGAAATTACAAACATGAACGTGATAATTTAAGAACATGACATGGTGAAACGAAGTTTTTTAGTGGGAGACAGCCATATGAATTATCATATTGGAATATTATTGGATGATGAAATTTTGATAATACATTTAAATAAATACAATACACAATCTTCTTTGTGTGTTTATCGGAATGGCAAGCAACAGTAACACCATCCCTTCCCTCCCCTTATCGATCAACCTTAGATTTTTTTATCACTGAAAGATAGCCCAAGGTTGAGTCGATTGTCCGATACCGACAGTCATTAATATTTGACTTTGAATGAATATCAAACAGTATTAATAGCACCAGATGTTCGCGAAAATGTGATTGTATACCCTGACCCAATTCAAAATATTGACTTGCATCGGAAATCCGTTCTGTCACTTATGTTTCCAATTTGGAAAGAACCCCATGTGTCTTCCATAGAACCTTTTGAAACCGTTATCAAGGTCCTGAATACAGTCACCTTAAACCAACAACTGGTGAGCGAAAGTCGTACGACATTCTTAGAAATCTTGCTGGAAAGAACAAGCTCGGTCGTATCTCAAAAGTTTTGAAATGTAAATACCAAAGCCTAGAACTGTTGCAGTATTGCGGAAAATATTGGAACAAACGGGAAGTTGACTGTCGGAAAGTTGAAGCCATTCTCCTCGCACAGCCTTGTGGAGAGCTTTATTGTGGCTCCGAATCCTTATGCACAGATCTAAATATTAAATACATGAAGAGACCTAGCAGTTCTCCTTAATATTACGTTTAGGTGGGTAAGTCAGTGGTAGTGAATTTGCTATTTGATTGTCATTGAACGATAACTTGTCGAGTTAAACCTCCTGGCCAAATTTTCTTGTTTTTATATTGGCAACCTGAGCAGAAATTCTGAATCGTCTGCACAGAAAACAGATCCGAACGGAGGGAGCATACATGGTGTCCATGGGGATGCCTATTGTTTGCCTAAATATTTTACCCACAAACTTCACGTAGATGCTGTCAATGCGGAAGTCCAGCAGTTTTAGTCAGTACAAAAGATATTTGCTTTCATTTTTGACAAATTGTCCTGAACCTCTAAAGATGTTAGTATATCTTTTTTCACCACGTTATTAACAAGTGTCCAATGGGTAAATGAAGTTAACTATGCCATACTGGATCGTGGTCTGGGAAGTTGAAAAATGACAAGTTTTGACAAAACTGAATGTTTGTGAAATAATAAACATTCAAGCAAATGATTTGAAGTTTTGAGAACCCACATGGTATTTATTCCACTTGTCTTAAATGTCCTTCCGGGAAAGTGTTCAGGATTATGCTTAATTTTGAGACAGTGACCAAGCAAGGCCGATCATTGTAAGGATTCGTATGGAGACATGGAATCCACTACAAAGACGAATGGACATGTCTTCAGATTCTATTATCAACTGAACGATATTGATGACATTAAATGTGTAGGAATCTAGGGATAGGGTGGGGAACGATGGATGTATGGAAATGGTTGGGAACGATGGATGTGAGGTTAAGGAGGGTAACGACGGGTGCAGGGAGCAAATGTGTAACTATGGATGTAGGAATAAGGTTGGGACGACGGATGTAAGGATAGGGTGGCGGGCGATGGATGTAAGGATAGGGTGGCGGCCGATGGATGTAAGGGTCGGGGCGATGAATGTAGGAATAAAGAGGGGAACGATGGATTTGGGGAGAAAATGGAGAACGATGGATGGAGGGATAAGGTGGGGAAAGATGCGAGCTGTCTATGTGAGAGTGGGTACAATAGTTGGAGTAGATATAGTGAAATGGATGTGTGTGTACGTGTATATGGGTGGGTATAAGTATGGATACATGCTGATTTGTCTGAGAGCCTGTTCGTGCATTGATGTTATTTTCTTCAGTGCTTCCTTTTTATCTATACGCAAAGAAAAATGTTAAGCACCCCCTGATATTTTTTATGACTGTTTCCCCTCATTATTTGAAAAAGTGATACAAGGTATAATTATGGGAAGAGTAGAGTTTACGCGAGACGATATAACCAGTGATGCGTGACAATCGCGCTCGTGTCGCTTATGGCATGCACGTGCAACATGCTACCCTCGAGGATCACACAAAGCAGTATGGCTCAACTGTATTTGTGGGCATTTAACGTTGGCTGAAACGGCCATTCAAGCATATTCATTGAATATGGCACGGAGACGATTATCAATCGACACTAGGAATCGGATTATTGGTATGCATACCGCGGGGATGTCCATTAAGGCGATTGGACGAAATCTGGGTTACCATTACACCGTTGTTAGCCGTTTAGTCCAGAAACATGCGCAGTGCAATGGGCCGTCCAATGTCTGGAAGACCTCCTGTCACTACACCGCGTGAACACAGACAACTGATACGACATGCACGCCAGTCAGAAATCGTCTCAAAGCGGCAGGATTGAAGGCCAGAAGAGTCATTAAACGTCCCTTGTTAAGAGACCACCATAAACGTACACCTTTGGCATGGTGCTTGGCCAGACGACACTGGAATCTGAGGACCTGGAGGAAAATCCATTGGTCAGACGAAATCCGCTTCTTACTTCATGTTACTGATAGACGTACACATGTTTGGAGGCATAAGAACACAGCTTATACCCCCAGGAACATTCTGCCAACTGTTGCCTATGGAGGAGGATCTGCCTGGTGTGGGGATGCCTCTCTCACGATTGCAAGCTGGATTTGGTCACCATCAGGGGCAACTTAACGGGAGCTCAATACATCCGGAACGTCCTCCAGCCAGTCGTTGTCCCTCATTTCGACAACGATCCACTTGCTACACGACCTCAGTACATGGATGACAACGCTAAGCCTCATCGATCACGTGCCGTAGTGGATTACATGAGGACCAATGCAGTGACAACTCTACCCTGGCCAGCGTTAAGCCCAGATCTGAACCCTCTGGAGCATGTGTGTCGTAGTCTTGCAATACTGTATCCCATTCGCGATTGAGAACCCTGGGCTGTTAAAACGAATTAACTGTACAATAAACTTCAAAACTTTAAAGTGTACGAACGTGCAGCAACCGGAACTGGATCCAGATAATAATACATTCCGGAAGTCACGTGACTGGGAATGAATACCAAGGAGGCCACACCTCCTACAAAACGTCGTGATAAGAATGAAGCCAAATCCTAATTATAACTTACAGTGAAGTACGTATGTCTCGGCTTTAGACGATTCCAATAATCCCCTGTGGAAGAAACCCTTAGCAGAGACTGTAACTTGGAAATGTAAACATAGCAGGTCGGAATAACTGGATCGTAAATACACTGTGAACTGTAATATTTCATACTGACGATAAATCACTCGCGACTTGTGATTGATGACTGTGACTGTAACCTGTACATTTGAATCATACGATCCTGGGATATTCCGTCGGAATGAATCCGGATCGACTGTCGGATTCTCGGAACTGTCAGACGAAATCCGGATGTCAAAAAAGTTGAAAATAATCCCCTAAAATTCACTTATCCACAACTAGATACTTAGAGAGCGGACCAAGTGTTAAATAATAGCCTTGTTAATTAAAAGTTATACAATAAAAATGTCTTATAATGTAAAAATGAGAAATTAGCTGTGACGTACCCTGGAACCCTACCTTGCTTGTCAAAGTCAAAATTGCCGCAACGACGCTGACCGTGACAGCTCTATTTATAGGTGACCTAGGGTCACATGATACACAAACGTGACGTCAGCATATCCAAGATGGCGACTGTAAACATAACTGACGTTACTTATGCTGGAATTTACCGGTACTGTTAACAATTCAGTTAGTCGCCATGTGAATGAACCGATGTGAAACCACAAGAAACTGCTGGGAATGTCACAGAAAAACTCACTGTACGTAACATTCTTCAATACCATTCACATAGATATGCCTTTCAAATAAATAGCAATGAAAATTTTATGGTGACATCTTGAGGATATATACTCCGAAAATGAATTAGGGATTATGGAATATACTTGGATACCATGTATAGGAAAAGGGGATAAGAGTTGACGACAAACATCACCTGCAAGAACCTTTGTAGAACAGAACATGAAATCATTTATGATTGCTTGCAATAACCACACAGGTACATATGGTGTCATTCCTGATTCCTGATTCGTTCAGGACAACGCCTGTGCTCATCATGTACGATTCGTAAATGCACATCTGCAACAGCGAAATAGCCATAGAATACTATGGCCAGCAACAAGCCAAACTCTTATCCTACTGAACATGTGGCGGCATGACTCACTACATACTCTTCAAAATTTACCATCTTAACCCAATCATCATCCAAGATGGTGTTTTTAAGGTCTACTGTCATACTTCACCAACGGTTGTAATATGTTCCCAATTTCTTCATTATCAGCATACAACTATGACTATAAACTATTTTTTCTTCCAATTTTGTTATATAAAACTACTTATTTTAAAAAGTAGATAAGCTTATGAAATGTATTGATAGTAAATTTTACAATAGGTTAGCAATATGTATATGTTACAGGGAATGTGTGAAACCAGGGATTTCACATAATCCCTAAAGAGTCAGTGATTTCGTGAAATCACTGTGACCCCCAGGGATTTCATGTATTCCCTGAAATGTCAAGGGATTTCATGAAATTACTGAAATATTAGCTCAAGGATTTCATGAAATCGATGTAAGCCTATACTGAAATAGAGAACACAGCAATGCGAGGTATAGAGTATATGCTGATAAAATTCATTTGTAGCAGGGATAGTCTACAGTCTTCTATTCTCCCTGTTTGTAGGGACGAAGTCACAAAGTCAATAACGGGTATGGCCACCATGTGCGTAAAGCACAGCAGTGCATCGACGACGCCTAGAGGCTACAAAATGAGCATTGAAGGCCAGAACGTGGGTGGTTGGCAACGTCATTAGTGTTTCGATAACGCCTGACCAATGCAGATATCTTGTTACGATGGCACTGAAAATGTGCAGCCACCTGTTGTTGGCTCATTCCTGCTCGAACCATTCCAATGGCGTCATGTCGTTGAGCAGATGCTATCTTGGCATGTGCATGTGACTTCTCCCGTGAATTTGTGAACGTTTGAATGACCAAAGATCAAGCTTTCGACAGTGACAGCAATTTCTGAGTTTCACATGTGTGCAGCTGCACTGGGCTGCACTTGCAGTAACATTGCAAGTCCATAGGCCACCATCAATTACGTCACGTCGCCTGGCACGTGCATGAGCGTTTGATTGTCTCCAATACTTGCTGTGTTACGTATAATGACGCTGTGTGCCTATATTTATATTTTCTGTGTGCACAGTTCCTTTATGTGGCTGTATATATTTACTGACACGTTATGTGCCTCTGGTGAGATGGATTCTGCCTGTTATTTAATCTCAAATTGGTTATCCCATAAGGATTCTTTTACAGAATTTGATCCAGTGTAGCCCATAGGTGTCAGGGTAAGACCATGGTATGTATTGGTGTGAGTGGTTAATTGGGGATTTAAGTACTCCCAACTTAGTAAGTCTGAATTATTGCACACCAGAGTAGATCTTTGTTTTGGTCAACTCTGCAGGTCAATGAAAAGAAATGAGTGAGTTTCGTTTTATGCCGCATTTAGAAATATTCCAGCAATATCATGATGGGGGACACCAGAAATGAGCTTCACAATTGTACCCATGTGGGGAATCGAACCCAGGTCTTCAGCATTACGAGCAAACGCTTTAATCACTAGGCTATCCCACAGCCCCCAATGAGAAAAAAGAAGAAGAAATTGTTCTAATGATTGTTTTTTAAGAATAAATACTCCAAAGCAATACAGAGCAAAAGTAAAGGCAAAATATCAAATCGAAATAACAGCTGATCAATAAGGGTTGAAACATGCTACTACAATTTATGTTACATTTTAGCATTACACAGGTCCACATATTTATTAGTTTTACCTTAAGACTCCAATCAGAAAGCTGCTTTCTCAATACTGCACTAGTTGAAAAATATTTTCACCCAAAAGCGCGCGCGAGAGAGAAATGATAATTCTGATGGAATCAGTTATACATCTCGTAAATGTGATTTAGAATAGGCTGCATAGCCTTTTCAATGTTGAATCAACCTCATCTGGCAAGTGATTCTCTGTTTGTTTGGATGGAAGGCCATTCGGACATGATACATGATGTGGATGTCCTCAGATCCTTTTTTGTAGGTTGCAAGAACTTATTATATAAGATCTGATTTTAATGAAACTGAATTTTAACTATGTTCAAAGAATACATGTCAGAACTAAGGTCCAGTATGGAGAAGTCCAACCCCAAGTGATACATAAACATATCAGAAGTGATTAAATGTATTTAATTTTCAAGCATTCAAAACCTTGACCGTCCACCTAAAATCAGCATATATTCACTTAAGGACGTTTGAAAAGGCCAGCCAAAAAAGTTCCATATTTGTCAGTGATCATAACAATTTATCCATGATGTCTTTTTGTGTGAGCCTTTGAATTTTGTAGATAGTTATTTTGAAACTTTTTTTGCTGTTCATTTTTACTGGTAGGTATATACACCAAACCACAGCTGCATACTGGTGTACTGAATAAATTTCAATCACTGATTGTTATGAAAATGACCTTATTGTCCAAAATACAAAAATCAAAACCAGCATCACATGTTCACTTATTACTGAAAGACCTGGAATTAACTTTGCACGGTCAAACCAGCACTGATTAACTTTATAGGAAAGTCAAAATGTCCATTTATCATATTTTCTATTGTACAGTCAAGACAAAATAAACACAAGCATTGTCACTAAGGTGACATAATCCCCTGCCGCAGATTATCAAATCAAACTTATAAAGTAATGAAAGTTTAAGTCAAATGTCAACAAAAACATGACCAGTCAACCTCTCTTGATATCTTGCTCTTTAGGTGTTCAAACACACACATATTTTCAACACTGACTTTGACCTTGACATGAATGTCATAGTGTATGAAATATGCAAAAATAGTACTAAAGAAATTGCTTATTGAAAAACATTTAAGGGAAGTTTTGAAAGTTTTTGAAGAAAATCCAGTGAAACGTTCTTGAAATATCTTGCTGACAATTCAGGTTAACATGCTGAAATCTTCAAAGTGTCTCTGTGACCTTGAAAATTAAGTGAAGGTCACCAAAATCGACACGGCCCTACACCTTCCCTGGATGAAGCTTGGTGTCAAATATGAAGAAACTCCAGTGAATGGTTTTTGAGGTATCTCGCTGAAAAGCATAACCTGCAGGTTAATATACTGAAATCTTCAAAGTGTCTCTGTGACCTTGAAAATTAAGTGAAGGTCACCAAAATTGACTGGGCCCTGCCCTTCCCTAGATGAAGCTTGGTTGCAAATATGAAGAAAATCCAGTGAACGGTTCTTGAGATAGCTTAACATGCAGGTAAAACGTTCAAGTCCCCTTGTGACCAAACCTGACTTGGACCTTTCTTATACTGTGATGAACCTAGGTACCAAATATGAAAAGAATCTAGTGAACATTTCTTAAGATATTCCAATTCCTACGGACGGACAGACGAACAGAGCCTAATACTATATCCCCCGTTTCGTGCTAAACGCGCGGCGGGGGATAATAATACACATCTAATTCAAGCACAGATGATATGATTACTTGTCAGTCATTTGCTTCACAATATACAGAAAAGTAAATACGGTAAATGTTATACTGTACCTGTTAATCTTAAAATATACTGGATAAAAATAGTTAGGGATATATGTAAATTTTGACATTATGAATAATGATCTATTTATTCACTGACACACTGATAAAATATCAATAATAAAAATACCAATATCCCTAACTTATTTTGTCCAGTATATAATGGTACAATGCAATAATACTATGTTTTCTAGATCTTTTCATTCACACAAATGTGTGACATGACGATACAGCATTCAAGGTGCAGTTCAAATTGAAATAAGGAAAAAGGCTTTCAATATATTCCTGTGTTCTATTACAACAAAATGTAGATTTCACATTTGTAAAGCATGATAGAAATACAAAAAACTGTTTGTTTTCAACTATTGAGACATCAATGAATGCTAATCAACTAATACAAAGCATACTAAGTATGATCAATTAACAAAAATATTGGAACTGATTAAACACAAACATGTAAATTTGTAATTTTCACACAGCAATATCTGAATTAGGTCTACAAGAAACACAAATATCAAAATTCTCTCGACTAATTAGATTTGCATAGCTACTGTAGCGAGTATAAACATTCACTGTGATCACTTTTTAAAATCAACAAAGAAGCAAGAAGTAATAGAAGCAAACCTAAAGAAATGAAAAAACTGCAACATACATATTTGTATGTGTCAAATGACATCACTATTGTCAGTCGCTAACTTCCAACTCATGTATCAGCTATTAGGTAACACCATACATCCTAATATGACTTTCCCATGTTCATAATGGAGGCACATCTCATCACAAAACAGTATTTTACAAAGAAAACATTGCTTTCAGTCGTAAGTACATATGCAGTTTAGTAACAAGTTAGTTATCTAAATACATATCTAAATATAGCACAAACTCATAAATAAAAGAGGTGCATATTCCTATACTAGTATATCAACACAGGTACCTAATCAATATCTATAGTCATGGAAACGAATAAGGTAACACATGAAAGTACAAGTGTTCCTTTATTTATTCCCATAATTTCACCCACAGTGTAATAGATACCTTGTGAAGAAACCTGGAAAACAATAAGCAGTGGTTGTATGTCTAAGATACTTTTGTATCAGGTCAATATCTAGATGAATGATATATCATCAAGGATTTAAGGCAGATTTGAGTGATACTACTATCAGGTCCATATTTACACCAAGGAAAACTCAGTATACAGTGTATGTGAAAGATACTACTGTATCAGGTCCATATTCACACAATCATTTCTCTTAAGGTTACACCAACATTGGGTTTATTTCATATCAGCTTAGTATTGTTGGAATAATATTTGAGTTGGTCATACATGCAAATGATAATATCTGTATTATCTAAAATACTGGTGTATTAGGTCCATAGTTACATCAATGACATTTCATCAAAGTGTCTTAGGTTTACATCAAGAAAAGCTCAGGATACAGTCTATTTGAGTGATACTAGTGTATCAAGTCCATATTTACATCAAGAAAAGCTCAGGATACAGTCTATTTGAGTGATAATAGTGTATCACGTCCACATTTGCATCATAATCCATGTTTGTAAGGTTACAACAGTGGGTGTATTTCTAAGATACTACTGTATCAGGTCCATATTTACATCAAGAAAATTTCAGGATACAGTGTGTTTGAAAGATACAAGTGTATCAATTGCATATTTACATAATCATCTTTCTTTTCAAGTTACACCAACATTGGGTTTACTTCTAATATACTGGTGTATTACGTCCATATGTACATCAAGGAACACTCAGGATACAGTCTAATTGAAATATACAAATCTATCAAGTCCATACTTACATCATAATCCTTTTCTTCAGGTAACATCAACATTGGGTTTAATTTTAGGATACTACTGTGTCCGGTCCATATTTACACCAAGGAAAACTCAGGACACAGTGTATTTGAAACATAACAGTGTATCAAGTCCATTTTTACATAATCATCTTTCTTTTTAGGTTACACCAAGAGTGGGTTTATTTCTAAGATACTGGTGTATTAGGTCCATATGTTTTGGGGTATATATATTTGCATGCTACTTGCGTACTTGCATCAGGTCCATATTTACATCATAATCTTTTTTGCTTGGTTACACATACATTGGGTTTATTTCTAAGATACTACAGTATCAGGTCCAGATCTTCATTAGTAATACTTTGACAAGATCATAATAAGTGATAATATTTCATCAAGGTTAAATCATCATTGGGTTTACTCACAACATACAAATCTTTCAGGGTCATATTTACATCAATAATATTTTAGCAAGGACACATCAGCTTAGTATTGTTTGAATAATATTTGAGTTGGTCATACATGCAAAGGATATATCTGTATTATATACTGGTGTATTAGGTCCATATTTATATCAAGGAAAGTTCAGGATACAAAGTATTTGAAGGAAACTAGTGTATCAAGTCCATATTTACATCATAATCAATCATTTAAGGTTACAACAGCATTGGGTTTCATTTTAGGATACTACAGTATCAGGTCCATATTTACATCAAAGAATACACAAGATACAATATTTGAAAGATACTACTGTATCAGGTCCATATTTACATCAAAGAATACACAAGATACAATATTTGAGAGATACTGTATCAGGTCCATATTTACATCAAAGAATACACAAGATACAATATTTGAGAGATACTACTGTATCAGGTCCATATTTACATCAAGGAAAACTCGGTATACATTGTATTTGAAAGATACTACTGTATCAAGTGCATATTTACATCACAATTCTTTTCTTTAGGTTACACATGCATCGGGTTTATTTCTAAGATACTACAGTATCAGGTCCAACTAAATTAGTAATATTTTGACAAGAACATAATAAGTGATAATATTTCATCAAGGTTACATCATCATTGGGTTTACTCACAACATACAAATCTTTCAGGGTCATATTTACATCAATAATATTTTAGCAAGGACACATCAGGTTAGTACTGTTTGAATAATATTTGAGTTGGTCATACATGCAAAGGATATATCTGTATTATATACTAGTGTATCAAGTCCATATTTACATCATAATCAATAATATAAGGTTACAACAGCATTGGGTTTCATTCTAGGATACTACTGTATCAGGTCCATATTTACATCAAAGAGTACACAAGATACAATATTTGAGAGATACTACTGTATCAGGTCAATATTTACACCAAGGAAAACTCAGTATACATTGTATTTGAAAGATACTACTGTATGAAGTGCATATTTACATCACAATTCTTTTCTTTAGGTTACACATACATCAGGTTTATTTCCAAGAAACTACTGTATCAGGTCCATATCTAAATTAGTAATATTTTGACAAGAACATAATAAGTGATAATATTTCATCAAGGTTACATCATCATTGGGTTTACTCACAACATACAAATCTTTCAGGGTCATATTTACATCAATAATATTTTAGCAAGGACACATCACGTTAGTATTGTTTGAATAATATTTGAGTTGGTCATACATGCAAAGGATATATCTGTATTATATACTGGTGTATCAGGTCCATATTTACATCAAGGAAACTTCAGGATACAGTGTATTTGAAAGAAACTAGTGTATCAAGTCCATATTTACATCATAATCAATAATATAAGGTTACAACAGCATTGGGTTTCATTCTAGGATACTACTGTATCAGGTCCATATTTACATCAAAGAATACACAAGATGCAATATTTGAGAGATACTACTGTATCAGGTCCATATTTACATCAAAGAATACACAAGATACAATATTTGAGACATACTACTGTATCAGGTCCATATTTACATCAAAGAATACACAAGATACAATATTTGAGAGATACTACTGTATCAGGTCCATATTTACACCAAGGAAAACTCAGTATACATTGTATTTGAAAGATACTACTGTATCAAGTCTATATTTACATCACAATTCTTTTCGTTAGGTTAAACATACATCAAGTTTATTTCTAAGATACTACTGTATCAGGTCCATACTTAATTAGTAATATTTTGACAAGAACATAATAAGTGATAATATTTCATCAAGGTTATATCATCATTGGGTTTGCTCACAAGACACAAATCTTTCAGGGTCATATTTACATCAATAATATTTTAGCAAGGACACATCAGGTCAGTATTGCTGAATAATATTTGAGTTGGTCATACATGCAAAGGATATATCTGTATTATATACTGGTGCATCAGGTCCATATTTACATCAAGAACAGTTCAGGATACAGTTTATTTGAAAGATACTAGTGTATCAAGTCCATATTTACATCATAACCAATCTTTTAAGGTTACAACAGCATTGGGTTTCATTCCAGGATACTACTGTATCAGGTCCATATTTTAACCGAGGACAACTCAGGATACAGTGTGTTTAAAAGATACTAGTGTATCAAGTCAATATTTACATCAAGGACAACTCAGTATACAGTGTGTTTGAAAGATACTACTGTATCGGGTCCATATTTACATGAAAGAACACTCAGGATACAGTGAGTTTGAAACATACTAGTGTATCAGGTCCATATTTACATAATCATCTTTCTTTTCAGGTTACACCCACATTGGGTTTACTTCTTATATACTGGTGTATTACGTCCATACGTACATCAAGGAAAACTCAGGATAGTGTCTAATTGAAACAGACAAATCTATCAAGTCCATATTTACATCTTCATCCTTTTCTTTAGGCTACACCAACATTGGGTTTAATTCTAGGATACTTCTGCATCAGGTCCATATTTATACCAAGGAAAACTCTGGACACAGTGTATTTGAAAGATACAAGTGTATCAAGTCCATATTTACATAATCATCTTTCTTTTCAGGTTACACCAACATTGGGTTTAATTCTACGATACTGTTGTATTAGGTCCATCTGTACATCAAAATCCCTTTTTGTTAGGTTACAACAGTGGGTTTATTTCTAAGATACTACTGTATCAGGTCCATATTTACATCAAAGAATACACAAGATATAGTCTATTTGAGTGATACTGGTGTATGAAGCCCATATTTACACCAAGGAAAACTCAGTATACAGTGTATTTGAAAGATACTACTCTATCAGGTCCATATTTACATCAAAGAATACACAAGATACAGTCTATTTGAGTGATACTGGTGTATCAAGCCCATATTTACACCAAGGAAAACTCAGTATACATTGTATTTGAAAGATACTACTGTATCAAGTGCATATTTACATCACAATTCTTTTCTTTAGGTTACACATACATGGGGTTTATTTCTAAGATACTACTGTATCAGGTCCATATCTAAATTAGTAATATTTTGACAAGAACATAATAAGTGATAATATTTCATCACGGTTATATCATCATTGGGTTTACTCACAACATACAAATCTTTCAGGGTCATATTTACATCAATAATATTTTAGCAAGGACACATCAGCTTAGTATATTTGAATAATATTTGAGTTGGTCATACATGCAAAGGATATATCTGTATTATACTGGTGCATCAGGTCCATATTTACATCAAGAAAAGCTCAGGATACAGTGTATTTGAAAGATACTAGTGTATCAAGTCCATATTTACATCATAACCAATCTTTTAAGGTTACAACAGCATTGGGTTTCATTCTGGGATACTACTGTATCAGGTCCATATTTACATCAAAGACAACTCAGTATATGGTCTATTTGAGTGATACTGGTTATCAGGTCCACATTTACACCAAGGAAAACTAAGGATACAGTAAGTTTGAAAGATACTGGTGTATCAAGCCCATATTTACATACCGGTAATCATCTTTCTTTTCAGGTTACACCAACATTGTGTTTATTTCTAATGTACTGGTGTATTAGGTCCATATTCACATCAATGAAAACTCAGGATACAGTCTAATTGAGTGATACTAGTGTATCACGTCCACATTTACATCATAATCCATATATATTAGGTTACAACATTGGGTTTATTTCTAAGAAACTAGTGTATCAAGTCCATATTTATATCAACTCAGGATACAGTGTGTTTGAAAGATACTAATGTATTTAGTCCATATTTACATCATAATCCATAATTTAGGTTACAAGAACATTGGGTTTAATTCTAGGATACTACTGTATCGGGTACATATTTACACCAAGGACAACTCAGGATACAGTAAGTTTGAAACATACTAGTGTATCAGGTCCATATTTACATAATCATCTTTCTTTTCAGGTTACACCCACATTGGGTTTACTTCTAATATACTGGTGTATTACGTCCATACGTACATCAAGGAAAACTCAGGATAGTGTCTAATTGAAACATACAAATCTATCAAGTCCATATTTACATCTTCATCCTTTCTTTAGGCTACACCAACATTGGGTTTAATTCTAGGATACTTCTGCATCAGGTCCATATTTATACCAAGGAAAACTCAGGACACAGTGTATTTGAAAGATACAAGTGTATCAAGTCCATATTTACATAATCATCTTTCTTTTCAGGTTACACCAACATTGGGTTTAATTCTACGATACTTCTGCATCAGGTCCATATTTATACCAAGGAAAACTCAGGATACAAGTGTATTTGAAAGATACAAGTGTATCAAGTCCATATTCACATAATCATCTTTCTCTTTTGGTAACATCAACAGTGGGTTTATTTCTAACATACTGGTGTAGTAGGTCCATATTTACATCAATGATATTTCAGCAAAGATTTAGGGTATACTTGCATGCTACTTGTGTATCAGGTCCATATTTACACCATGGAAAGCTCAAGATACATTAAGTCTAAAACATACAAGTATATCAAGGACATATCTACATCAATACTATTTCATCAGAGTTATATCAAGACAGGATTATTTTTGTAAAATACTACTCTATTAGGTCCATATTTACATCAATAATATTTTGATAAGGTGCTATAAAGTTATAATATGTTGTCTAGGTCACCTCAATATATAGCAATATTTGTGTGATAGTGGTGTATCAGGTCCATCTTGAAATCAACAATATCATTAACAATAAGTTTACTTCCAAGATACAAATCTTTCAGGTTCATATTTACATCAATAATATAAGGCCATGTAAACTTAAGTCATTTATGAATAATATATGAGCAGGTCACATAGGGAAAGGATATATCTGTAGGATACCACTGTATCAGGTCCATATTTACATCATATTTTGCTATCGAAACCAACATTGGGTTTACTTGATATTTACATTAGCATTATATAATGGTCACATCAACATATGATGTATCAGGTTCATATACTCATAGAAACAAATAAGGGAACACATGAAAGTACAAGTGTTCCTTTATTTATTTCCAGAATTTCGCTCACAGTGCAATAAATACCTTGTTGAAGCAACCTGGAAAGCATAAAGGAACACTTGTACTTTCATGTGTTCCCTTATTCGTTTCCATGAGTATAAATACAAATAAAATATTCAAATGAGTAATATCATCAAAGCAATTGTATGCACAAAGTACAAGAGTTTTAGGTCCATATCAACATCAATAGATTTGTTCAAGGTCATGACATGTGGCATATTTTTAAGAAACCGGAACATTATTTCCTTATTTACAGAATACTGATAAAGGCAATATCAGTAGTTTCTTTGTTTTGTTGCTGGTATCAATAAAATTTTCAAGTTGGCACATACATGCATGACTGCATGTTGGTGTATCAGAGTTTAAAAAAAATTTAAATGCAGGTGAAAACTTTAAAAATGGTTTCTTGTCCAGATATGTAATTGAAAAAATATATATCCAATTAAAGTAGTCCATATCTATGGGACAAGACTGAAGACATCAGTAATCTAGTTTGGATCAGCAAAGACATGTGGGGATTGGTTGGCTATAATAAACAACAGGTTCAAATAACTGAGGCCCAATTTGGCCTCTGCAAGAGGGTCAATATTAGTCAGAACAAAACTGCACAAACATAAGCATATTAGATACAGTTCAGTTAATTACAGACAACATAGACACCAAATACCACTATCATTTTAGGTTTCAAGTTTCATTACCAATAGTAATATAAGTACATAGAGAAATGAAACGTGATATGCATAAGAAATACATGTAATATACATAAGTAATGCTATAGATGCATTAATCATAAAAACAAATTAAAACACACTCAAACTCAGTGTATGATGAAGATGTGCCTCATTACAAACATAGCTCCAATTTCTTTTCATAAGTTATTCAACTCATTTCATGCACAAACACCTGTCTTCTATCCTTTGTCTTCAGTTTCTGTGAACCTAAAAGAAACAAAATGACCTTTCAAAAAAAAAGCATTAACCAAAAGACAAGTAATAGAATAGAGCCACAAGGTGCTGTTGCTCACCTGAATTTGTATTTTAGACTCTTGGTAATTATATGTGCATGTTGTGGACCAAACCATCACTTTACCTAAACCTAGAGAAATCTGAGGCAGGTGAATGTACTAAGACTAGGCTCTAAACAGACATTGGGCAGCATATCATGCGTCACAGTACCCTAAAGTGTCAGCAAACTGCAATGCAGCCATCAAATCATCACTATCTTCAAAATGAAAATTACTTGCTTAAGCAATCCGGCTCTGTAAGATGCATCGGGTGATAAACATTCCCCTCTGTGAATAAACAGAACTTTCAAGATGACAGAAAGATTGGAAACTGAATGGCCCTTTCTGAGGTGAAGATGTTTAAAACAATGACAATTGATAAATAAATAGGTAACAACATAAGCTCATTTGACTTTCTCTCAGAAGAGCTAAAACTTCAAAACACAAAACATGTTTATGGTAAAATAGTATATGAAACAGAACTATTTCATAATGTTATGAATTGCATGATAGCAGCAATGGTTTAATTTTGGGATAAAAACAACCTAAGTCAGTGTCATCATTTGACGAAGTGCATGTAATGCACATTGAGTTGTGTACTATATATGTGTATACTATACACGTGTACTATTATTTACTATTAATTGTCCCAAAGCAAATATCAAATATCCAGATCAAATATAAGTTTCATTTATCACTTCATAGGGAAAGGCGCATTTATCCTTAATATTCTCAACCTCTTTTGGTTTCTGCTCAAATGGTTTTAGAGTGTTAAAAAGATTGACTGAATATAAACCTGGGTTTGGGTTTTTTAAATTACAATTGGCGTACTTGAATCAATGATAAAAGACCGGAAAATTGAAAACAGAGTAGCTTTATCTTCTAAATCAACCACAAGCACATCAAACAATAAGACAAAGTCATCAAAATCCCCCGCAATGGCAAAATACTCTTCATGAATATGTCTACGAGTTATGATTATGTTTGAATGTTTTGGCGTGTATATAGCAAAGTGGAAGGAGAGTACTGAGAGGTTTCAAAGTTTTGCTCCAG
Organism: Haliotis rubra; assembly: GCF_003918875.1. NCBI lineage: Eukaryota > Metazoa > Mollusca > Gastropoda > Lepetellida > Haliotidae > Haliotis > Haliotis rubra. The sequence goes on along the minus strand of NW_025765152.1, from coordinate 222,564 downwards.
AAAGGAGCACTACCATCAAATTCAGTTGAAGCCAAAATTGTTGCCATGGAAATGCAACAAAAAAAAAATTATTCAGAAATCCAGTACTACCAAAAGGCACCAGTTCATCACTAGACCTACATATGTATGAAATTTGGTGATGAAACAGTGAACAGTTTTTAAGTTCTGCTCCGGAAAAGAGCACTACCACCAATTTCAGTCTAAGTCAAACTTGTTGCCATGGAAATGCACAAAATATTTTATTCAGAAATCTAAAACTACCAAAAGGCACCAGCAGACCACCAGATCTATCTATGTGCGAAGTTTGGTGAAGAAATAGTGAATGGTTTTAGAGTTATGCTCCAGAAAAGACAAATGTGCACGGACGCACGGACAGGTACATTTTAATACCTCCCGCAAAACGCGTTGCGGGGGATAATTAACATCCAGAATTAAAAATTGTAATAAAAAGAGTTTTAATAGAAATAGTGTCATTTGATAATCCAAAATGATATGAGATTAGTTATATAACAACATACTGGCAAACTGACTGACTGACTGACTGAGTTTAGTTTTACGTCGCTTTTAGCAATATTCCAGCAATATCACGGCAGGGGGACACCAGAAATGGGCTTAACACATTGTGCCCATGTGGGGAATCGAACCCGGGTCTTCGGCGTGACGAGCCAACGCTTTAACCACTAGGCTACCCCACCGCCCCATACTGGCAAACAAGGATAAGTTGAGAACCGACCTCACAATTGACCCGTATCAACATGTATGAATGCCGCCAACTGGCTCTTGCCATTGTGAGTGAAGGGGCCCCAGGTTGTCCGACTTGCTACACCGACCACGTGAGAGTCTTATGAGCAAGGTGTGTGCAGCTACGCGTGGAATCAATTTCATCCTCATCCACTGCATGTGCACTAACCTACATCTGCACTGCACGTGCACTAACCTACATCTGCACTACCTTTCACAAACCAAATGGGTTTGCTCATTGCCGTGCACCACCTACTACTTGTAAATGTGTTCTCTGTGCCGGTCCAACTTATCCTTGTTTGCCAGTAAGATTGTCAAAGGTAGGATCTTACCAGTCTTTATTACTTCTTCCGAAAGCCCACTGCTTTTTTCTTACGTTGTTGTTTCTTCTCCATCTGCTTTGGAACAGGATGAAACAGTGATGATCTCTTCTCCTCCTTCATTTTCAGCTCCTGGTAACACAGAATGAAATTTGATTTAATACCTCAAGACAGTTGTAAGTGTAATAAATAACAACTATCATGTACTAATTAATAACCCTTTGCAAAATTAAACTGTAGGTTATATGACAAGTGATCTAAAATGACGTGTTAACGGGATATTTGTAAGTTGAAGTAGTATCGGTGGACTCTAAACCTGACATATTGTGATAAAAGAGGTTAGTATTTGATCGACACAGGAAATTTTTACATGGAAGGAGTTTATTAAAACCATACACAGCGATGTCAGTAGTGGAGCTGAGAACAAACTTGAAAATATTAATAGTATTTCTGGTTGGGGTAAGCATTTTAAAATCACTGTTTAATATCATTGTCTGTGATTTTCTTATGTGATAACCCCAAAATGGCAATCACATGAATATGTTTCATCTTTGCTAATGTGCACTCCCTCACATGTTTCTCTTGTTTATTTTGCAATATGTATTCAAAATAGACATATAACCCTGGCTTATAAATATTTGGCATCATGGCGAATGGACAGAGGATGTGCAGCCATGGGCAGCAAGACATCATCACTTTGTGCCTGCCACTACACACAGATGTGACTTGAAAAATGCCACTGGTGTTAACATTTTCACTCGGAGCATAATCGTCTCCATGAGGCTGGTCTCCATTCATGGAGCATATGTAATCGTACCCCACTGATCTGATATCACAGGCAGGCATATTTTGACTCGACTGAGGATTATTTTGAATAGACAGGCAAATGGACAACAGGCAAAAGAATATTAGATAACGTCAACTAAGAAAACTAAAGGCAATAACATTTAAAATCAGTGTTGCACTTGTACTTACCTGAAAACTTTCAGCGATGAAGACAATGGTACAGTGAATGTGTTCAATGCAGTGCGCATCATGAAGTAGTCCAGCATCTGCATTACTACTTTTAGCAACTGCATCTTCATAAACTCCCTGTGGCCACAGAGTTTTCTCCATGAGTAAGGGCGCCAGTTTCTCATCTTGGCTGGCAAATCCTGACTGGATATACCGAAATACAATCTTCTTCAAAGCAGACATTAAAGCTTCTTGAAATTTGAAACCAGAGCACTTGACCAATGCACTTAACTGCTTTAAACATTCTTCTGGTAGTTCACTCCTGTATTTTTCTTCGAGGCCATCAAAAATGACATCAGCCACAATATCTTCTGTGAATTCATACACAGAAATGATTTGACTTAGTCTAATTCTACTACATAATCCATCCACTTCCTTTACTCTGTTTGGGAACAAGGACTGCCATGTTTGTAGGAATTCACTCAAGTACTGACTTTTGTCACTGCCAGATACTGGGGTTCTGTTCAGTAAACTAAATGTCATTTGCAAATAATCTAAAAGTATTTGCATATTTGATGGACTTTTTTCTTTCACTTGAAGAATGGAATTCTTCAGATCTTTGTCAACAGGATCATGACCAACAGTCCTTGAAACACTTTCAAACAATTCATCTGTTTTATGCAATGATTCACCAGCAAAGTTTATCAAGGGAAAATTTGATCCAATTTTTATCACTGGCTTGCTCAGTACACACTCATCAACAACCTGTGTTTCAATTTGGTACATGTCATAGTGTCTTTCTCTGCCATGCCCAAATTTTGTGCTTACCTGTGAGAATTTAAGAGTACTTGTCAAATCTGGCACTAGTATAACCTGTTTGGAATTGAGGTGTTGCAGTTGCACTTCAGGTACAACTGCAACCCCAGGTGACGTTTTGAGAAAGCTTACAGATAAGCTATTTGTAGACAAACACAAAGCTGCTGCGTCTGACAGAAAGTCATTCTGGATAGCTTGCAATGCCAACAGTAACTGCATCATAGGAGACTGTTTTGTCATCATTAAACAATCTTGAAGAAAGATGGTTTGATGAATTCTCTTTAATTCTGGCAAATGTTGATTGTAAGTCTTCAGATCATCATGATGATCTTTCAATGTATTCCAAGACTTCATGAAAGTGTCAAATTTCTTCTGCAACTCTGCCTTCTTGCTATCTGCATGCAGGAGCTGCTGTTGAGGTGCATGAATGAAATCTTGAACTGTCACAGTCCTGCAGCTCATTCTTGTCAGCTTGTGACTACCAAATCTAATGACACACTTATGCCACTGTACAATTGGGATCAAATGCTGTAGAAGTGATATGTGTTTCAGTCTATCAAACAGCAATGCCATCATGGGAAATTCATGCACTTGCTTCAGAATGTGAAATTCCCTTTGCAAGTTCTCTGTGGTGGGAATTACATGATCTCTCATTAATCTTGGTAGTTTTGCCAATCTGTCTTCATCCCAAGGTATTTCAGCCAAGAGTAATTCATGCCTTGAAGCAGTGCTGTCAGAATGTCTAGCATGGTATTGTTTTGTTTCATCCTGAACAATTTGGAACCGTTTCTCCATGATCTTATCAATACATGTGGTAAATTCCTTCTCGTATGATTCACGTTCATCTCTGCTGTGAAACTGAACATTATGTCTAGCAATGAGGGGCATGCAATCCTTGATGATAAAGTTCAACAGTTTTGACAATTGAGAATCACCAAGTGCAGTCAAACGTTTCAAAGCACACCAGTGCACATGAAGATGATTTTCAATGTAGCTTGAAGGATCAACAGATTCTGGCAAGTGCATTGCTTTTGAAAGATCTTCCTTAGTTGTAAACTTTAAAGCAAGTGATGCACAATAACAGCCATGTGCAAATAACTGTAGGACCCGGAATGCAGTAGGAGACAGACTTCCCACAGATACATATTCACTTTTCAGGCATCCAACATCAACAAATATGTACCCTTGTCTGTCATGACCTGTACTATCCATGGTTGAAATACGACACAAATCACTGTCTTGCAGAGGTTTTTCGCATATGCTGCACTGATGGTCTTCTATGGTCACATCATGGATTGTAACACTTTTACATGAACAGTTAGATCTGGCATACTTTGTCTTCTTTGTGACCAATGGGGCTAATGTACAGCAGCGCAAGTCTCCTTCTTTATAACCACATCCTGGAAGATAGATCTTTTGTAAATCTTTTGGAGCTTGTATACACCTCAGCCAAAATGGACTTTTTTGACTGACTGCTCCATAATTTGAATTAAAGGCAAGGACAGTGCATATCAAGTGCAAAATGCACATTGACAAATGGTGGTCTTCTGCTGATTTATTTGGATTGGTCTGTAACAACAGAAATGCAAAATCCTCCATTGTACACAAGTTTTTGAACATTTGTTGTTGATTGTCAAACAATCTGACATGACATTCTTTCCAGAACTCTTTCACTTTCTCGTTTCTTTCTGTATCAGTAATTCTTCGTACACTCTGTACAACATAGATTTTCTGAAGAGCAATAGCAAAGACACCATACACAATTTCAGGATTGGATTTTATGCTTTGAAGTATTTTCTTTAGTTGTGTGCTGTCTTTGGGTAATAAATCATATGCATCAAGAATCGAGGTATAGACATCCTGATAGGTCATTTCCATGGGACACAGTTCTAAAGCTAAGAATCTATGTTCATCTTTCATTTGAAATTCACTGACAAACGGCCACTCTGATGAATACTCACTGACAACTTCATCCAATTTCTTTAGGGCTGGGTCCTGAGTAATGACTTTCAAAAGGAAAGTTTGTAGCGACTTTGTTCTCATGTTTTTAAGTGAATCAGTATCAGATTCATCACAGCTGAAAATCCCATGAACCTTTTGAATGATGTGTACATCCATTGCCATATTTTTGTTCAACTCAGAGGCAAGATGTATCAAAAAGTTTTTCAGGTAGGCCAGTGCAAATAAATGATGTAAGGTTAATCCATCTGATTTAAAGATTTTGTCACACTTTAACACTTTCTCTAGTGTGTCGCTGTCTAAGGGAAAGCTCTGGGGACAAAAGTTTGTTTGCAGAACATCAAGCAGGAGACAAGCTAACTCAGAATCAGGTTTCCCATTGCCTTTGAAAGTATCAATGCAATCCTCCAAACACTGTAATACAGGTGACTCCTCAACTACATTTTCCTCCCTAAGGATATCTGATTCGATTTCAATCAACATAGTCTGAAAGATTGTTGGTCCAAAGTAGTCAAGTGAAGACTCAAATATTGATAGATTCTGCAAAGATTCGAATGTCCAATCCAGCAAAGAGTTTTCTGTGTCTGCAGCCAAGCAGTTGCTGATATAAATAGAAAAGAAATGCTGTAGAACACTGCAAGGTACTGATCCTGTTTTTAACAGTTCCTCAGCTAACTCACAAACTATATTAAAGACAGTCCTACTTTCAAGTGTATCAGATTTCAGTGCTTGGCCAAATCTGTGGAGGTAACTCATTGGTAACTTGAATGGAACCAAGACAACATATGTGAAGTCACTGCACATTCTTAGTGATAGGAAGACTTTTGACTGTGACACTTGTCCTGCAAGAGATAAAACCAGATTAACCCCATTTATCCATTTTTCTAAATCCAGTCTTGACAAGAGCTTTTCTGTAGGGATCATTTCTTGGCAGGCAAAACTCACTATGGCAGTGTTAACATCTTCACAGTCATCTGCACATGGCTGTTCATCTACATTTGACAGTTTGTCTTTGATCATTTCACTTTCATCTTCATCAGAAGTTGGTTTGTCTTCATATTGTATTTCATCAGGAGTTGGTGGCTTCAAATAGTCTTCCCTCTGGTAACAGATTTCATCTCCACTTTCTGTTTCAGATTCTAACTCTATGTCCATTACATCCACCACACTGCTTGTGCGCTCAGCATCTAGCTGTTCTTCTGCATCCTCATCTTGGACATACTTTTCCAATGCACCATGTTCCTCTGAGCTACCTGAAGGTACTTCTTTCAAACCTTCATTTGCTTGTTTCTGTGAATCAGATAAAGTTGCAGTGATAGAGAGGTTACTGCTTTGCAGAAAGTCAGCCATTTCTGTCTCTGTTAGGTCAAGGCACACATCAATTAGTTTGACCTCTGATTCGATGACTGGGCCATACAACCAACATGTGATATGCAAACTGCATACATCATATTCAAATGAATATCGTTTTCTTGTAAATCGTGACAAGATTGACCTCTCTGTTGCCTTTTCTCTCTGCTTTTCTGTCATTTGCAGTTTGATTCCTGAGAAGATGACATTACAAAAGTCATGAAAGTAGTCAGTAAACTGGTTGTCAGTGTAAGTATTTTCAAACATGTCCATTGCTGCCTGACTCACTGTGGGCTGGAATCGCATTGTCAATGTATCCTTGATTTCTTCATTAACTTCATCAATATCAAAGTCTGAATATTCAGCTCTGAAGGCATCCATGAAAGGTTCTTTCAAAGTTTCTATCTGATCAATGAACACTTTGCTGAAGGGGCACCTGAGCGAAAGTACACTGTCCAGAATGAGGTAACACTCAGGACCCTCTGGTGGTGGAACTGATTCAGTATCAATCATTGTTTTATCACGCGTGAGGTTTAACCAGACCTCTCTTTTTCTGTCTTTGTCTTCAGTATTGCACCACAAAGTCACAGAATCCCAAGCACTTGCAGCTTCAATTTTGTAAACATGGGCTGCTAATGGATGTTTTATACATGTTGAAACTTCATGTTCAAGAGCTTCATGTAGGGTAAGAAAATTGTAGAGCTTTAGTCTATCACATGCTACATCAAGTTGCCAGCACTGAGATTCATCTGCACATAATTGTTCCTCTAATGTGGAAGACACCAATTCCTCCAGGAATATCATCAATTTTGAATCACTCACTGTGGCATCAACTACATCCTTAAGACTCTCCAAACTCCTTGGTATGTCATGATAGTCAAGTAGGGTGAATGCCCAAAAGAGATGCTGCTTCAAAAAGGAGGTTATTGGGCGTCTGTCCTGAATAAGATGTATCTTCCTTTTATGCAGTAAGTCTTGAAGAGAGATCTCCCTATTGTCAAGGCTATCTATGAATGTCATATTCCATCCACTCAAAAAGTTTACAAAACTTAGAGTGTTTTCAGAGTCATTTCTGTCCATGTGCATAACAATAATGACATGTTTTGGGTCTTTGGGTCTTTTTTTGGATATGAAATCAGCCTGTTCTCGGTCTACAACAGATTTCATCAAGAGAATATTTTCCTGATCTGTACTTGCTGAGCACTGAATAACAAGCCATGTCTTGGAAGGGTCACTCCAAAAACTCCCTATTCTGGTACAAAGTTGCTTTTCAGATTTGAAAGCACCAAGCTTTTCACTTTGAATAACAACAGTACTCGTATCCACACATGCACTAACATTTGTGTGAAGATTGCTGTGAGTAAAGATTATTTCCTTCAAACAACATTCACTGTCTTCAAGTCTTGCATTCAGAAAATGTGCCAAACCACAGTGAACAGGCAAATGAAAGAACATGTCCTGCAGTTCTTGTACTTCATTAGGGTCTTTCTTTTGAAGTTCACTCAAATCCATTCGCACTACTGATTCTGGAGAACACATTGTCAGCATCATTCTTTTGCACATGTTCATATGATCAGTGGAGTCAGGTTCATTGCTCTGTTTTGAATATACAAAATGAACAAGTGAAGCAACCATGTCTGGGCTGTCTATGGGAATAACATCACACCTTGTAAATGTATGCCCTTGAATACTTGCAATTTCACGGAACCAGTCTTCTAAAACTGAGACTGCCTTCATTTCAGTTTGTGACAGCAATTCAGTCAGTTTCATATACTGTTTTTCAAATCTGTTCAAAAATGGTGGGTCTGATAGATCTAGTTTGTCCTCCTCTACCAACACAATGCATCGGAAGTCATCATGCACATGACACAATGGGTTGCTGTAAGCTCCAAGTGCAATGCGGCAATTCTTCTTTGAGCCTACAATTGTGTAATTCTGGTTGAGCATGTCATACAGACTACCATATATATTCTCCAAATCCTTCAAAATCAGTACCACCCCTTGCTCCATACACAGTATGATCTTGCTCAAAATACGATAATTGTAGTCATCTGTTAAATCCTCTTCAAAATGACTACCAAGGATTGACACAAACTTTCTGTTCTTTTCAGTTAGCAAATCTTCAATTATGCTCAAAGCAGATTCTCCTCTTGTTGACAAAAGTAAATGACGTGCAGATTTATCATTGATGTTATCAGCTACAAGTTCTAACACTGACGGAATGTCTTCCACCTCAGGGAAGTTGACAGAAAGCAACTTCTCCAAATGCTTTCTGTATACTGTCAGAACAGAGTGGATTTCACTGGACAGTCCCCCAAAGTTACGCAGCAATCCTTTCGTAATGATTTTTAACTGGACACATGAATCAACAGAGTCATGGTCAGATAAGGCACTGAATTCCTTTGAAACATATTTCACAAGTGAATAGAAGTCTCGAAGACCATGGAAATTCTTAAATGTCTGTTCTCCTGTATACTGCAAATAAGCATTTGCAATTGCTTGAACAAGATCTTCATTAATTTTTCTGTCACAGTGTTCTGATGAGTGCTGTGATGACAGACTCATTCTCTTCTGATTATCTGATACACTAGTCTCACTGATAGAAATTCCTGTAAGATATAGCTCTTTAGCGTCCATGTCAGGTCTTGAGAGATGAATAGCTCTATTCATCTTAGCTGCATCAAGAGCCCAGTTGGAAATACCAACAACAGCAACATTTGGAAGCTCTGTTTCCCCAGGTTCTAACAAACTATGAAGAACTTTTAGGGGATTAAATCTTGACATCTCTGCAAGTCCAATTTCATCCAAAATGACAACAGGTAGAACACTGTTGTCTTTGTCATTCTCTTTGTATTTCTCAGCTTTAGCAAATACCTTGAGGATACCGTCAGAGGTAGATGATTCAGATCCTTGGTATGACACACAGAACAACTGAGGCAAACTCTGGAAATATGGATCTTTTGAGTCTTTCCCCCTCAAGTTACTCTTAATCAGCTGCAGAGACAAAGATTTACTACAACCAGGTTTCCCTACAACAAACACAGGAATGTGATTAAGGATACAGACCAAAATGACAAATACATTTTCCTGGAGAGCTGTGTTTTTAGCAGTACCTTGGGGTAATTCCATTCTATTGAGAATGTCTCGTTGTTCACTTTGGATGATAGTTAAGATGTCATGCTCAGTTGTACTGACAAGATGTTTAGCAAAGATCATTGCAATTCGTTGTCTGTAGGTCTGTCTGCTACATGTGTCTGGTAGCCGAGAGTGGTATGAATGTGCTAATGCTAAGACCACAGAGAACCTTTCCATGTGAATACTCGAAGAAAAGCATGTCTCCTTTAATTTTTCCTTCTCTTTCAATGTCTTTTTAAACCAGTCAATCAACTTCCGACATCTACTCACATCACGAAGACTAACACATGATCCTGAGTGTTCCCGTTCACGGATAAAGCTCTGAGACATAACCAACAGTTCAACTACACAATTTTCTAAACTCTGCTGAACACAGCCAGTTATCATGCGCTTTATGTATGCCTTTTCATCGCTGTCACTCAGACTGCCATAATCCCATACAAAATCCACCATACTTTCTGGAAGAGGATTCACCCTGTACACCAGTCTAGACCTTTCATCTGCTTGCACTTTAGTCTCAAGTCCCGCAGTGAAAATACTCTGATCACTTCTTATCTTGTATGGATTACATGCTGCCATGACAACAAGATTGGGAGCAAGCCTCATACCATGGCATGTGTGATGGCAAAGAATTGCATTGATTAAACCAAGGTGGTTGCAAGTGTTGATTTCATCTAGAAACAGCCAAACTACGTCATCCAAGGAGTTCAAAGCTGTTTCATTCACTTCCAAAACACGTCTAATAATCTCATCTTCTACAATCCCGGCATGTATGTTCTGTATCTTTAGATCTACTCCACAGATCACAGACAAATATCTGATCAAACTTGTTTTTCCACACCCAGTTTCCCCAATGATGATGACAGGAACATGAGCCCTCGTTCGTAGTATGATTAGTATCATTTTCAATAGATTGTCAGGTGTCAGAGCATAAGACGAACTCATGTGATTCTTAACCTTATCAGATGTTGCTCCAGGTTTGAATCTGGCAATTCGTTGCAACATATCTTGAAGTTCTGTTTGACTTAGTTTTGAGAACTCAGGCATAACAGCTTTCACTTGTGTTTCAAAGAGTGTTTTCACATGTACAGGTACCAAACTTTTGTTCCTGTAAAGAGCAGAAAGTGTTTGAATGTCTTGATTGTGAAATGCAATCAGTAAATGATTACTTTCCTCCCACTGTATCATGGCTTCCACACGTTTTGTCATTGCTGAAGCTGAAGCAGAAGTAGCTACTAGATTTTCCACACTCTGATTGATATCAGCAGATTGACTCATTGTTAGAACACTGGCTGTCTGATCTTCCCGACATGCATGAACAGATCTTGTAGCAAATTCCCTTGACACATCAAGGAGAGCCCTGAACAACTGACTCTTAACATCTTTCAAATGTGCATCTCCACCAAGCATTCCAGATATGTTTGTTGTCCTGAAAAAGTAACTGCATGAAAACTTTTTCAATTGATCCGACAACACATTTAAAAATGTTCTCACGAGAGTGAAGGATATATCTGTTCCACTTGAAAAATACTTCTTGAGCATTTCTGTACACTTTTCCTGTGGCAAGGGCCTGCATCCAGCTTCACCGGTAAAGTACAAGTCAGTGGTGTCCAGTTTCCCACAGTCATACGCTTGCAAGTAGTGACAGACAACTTGCACAGGGCTGCATGTTTCATTGCTTACACAAAAATTTGCATAATTTTGCCATTTGAGCACTTCTCTTCTGAAACACAAAACTGTATTTAATGAGTTTCTAAGACTGTTACTGATAGTGTTCGCTACCTCAATACAAATTGTTTTTGTTGTGAGTTTCACTAGATCAGATCCATGGGAAACAAAACCTAGCACTATCAACTGAGTGAGAAGCAGATCCACTTCCTTGGGTTTAGAAAGCATTCCAATATCAATGTGAAGCAGATCTGATGATGTCAAATCAAGGTCGGACATCTTTTTCACAAGTTCTTTTGGGGTCATTTCTCCACTGACATGCAATGAGCAGACTCTCTTTTGTTTTGACCATGCCAGTTCCTGGATATATTCTGATTTTCCTTGACCTGGGACATCTGATAAGACAGTGACAACATCAGGCCATAATGTTTGAAGACATTCTTCCATTGCTGATTGTGACATTGGCTGCACTTGATGAACATTTTCTCCAAAATGATCTAAAAAGGAGTGATGAGCATTTCCTCTACAAATTATTGCCAGCAGGTAAGACTCTTCCTCCATTGTTTCAAGTATATCAACAAGCCTAAATTGAAGTTCACTTGACAGATTTTCAACACAGACAATGGAGAAGAGCTGATTTGGTTTCTTTTCCCTTTTTGCACCTAGACATCTTCGTATGAGAAGTTCAATGTCTTCCCAAAGTGTATCCTCTTGACAGAAAAGTACTTGGCTTGACATTGGTAAACATCTAGTTGTGTTTTTGTACAAAGCTAACAGAGTTGGTACAACAAGGTCACTATCATCATTCAAACCCACTAGAAATAATTCACCTTCCTGAACTGCGTCAGCGACCCTTCCAGATTTAGTATCAGGAAATGGAGTCAACATTGTTGTTTTACCTTGAAACAAGATCTCTAACGTTTTTCCAACACTTTTCAGTCCAAAGGCATCATGTCCTATATCCTCCTGAACGTGGGAATATATGTCATTTCCTCCTGATAAATGTTTTAAGTCATAACCAGTAAAGGACAAAAGATCGGATATTTCTGTATCCACTTTACTGTGTATTGCTTTGAAGTGATTTTCAATTTGACGCAATTGTTCAGGATAAAAAGTTGAGCCAATAATATTGGTTTCTACTATCTCTTAATGCACTTTGCCAATTCACTAGTGTATTGCCATATTCAGTGGCACATTGCTGCAGATCTATTATGTTCAATGACACTGTGTATTTATCAGGATATTCTGGATGACCTGACTGACAGAGTTCAGTCAAAATTGAAACAATATTCATGGCATCATCAACAGACTGTTTAAATACTTCAAAATCTTCTTTGATCTTGTCCTGTTTTTTGGCTTTGCCTTTCTCTTTCACATCTGTATTCATTAACATAACTCTGCTTCTCAAGTCACTAATGTCAGAGTGTGTATGAGTCCTTGTTGTGTTGTGACTCCTGTACTTCAGATTTAAATCACATCCAGACTGGGATAATGTAAATACATACTTTGATCCTTGCTGGACAGCTTTCTTGACAATTTCTTTTGTAACTTCACCCCTGTTGGCAACATTATGAAAAAGAGCCTTTAGGCTGTGAAGGTGGGTGTTACACTCAGAAATCTTTTGATCCAGGTTGGTTATTTTTGAATCAGTCAGTGACTTCTGCAGCATTGTCAACACATGTTTCACTTCTGAATGGGGAGTTTCCCTAAGTATTGGGCTGAGAAATCTTTTCACATTTATCAGAGCAGACACAGTTGATTCTTGCACAGACTGTTCTGAGTGCTCCTCCACAGCATCAATTAGGTTACGCAGATCTTCCAAGGCGGTCTCTCGAAGAAAGTCTACAAGAAAAGATGATTTTGAAAGTTCCTCCAAAATATTTGAAAGTTCACCTTGAAGTATCTCACTTATCTGACTCAATATGTTTCCAGTCTCAAACAGCTGTCTCAGTGTTAGGTCATCCACATTATTTTCTTCAAGAGATGTAAATGCTTGCACAGATTCTGCAAATGTTTCCTCCAATTCCTGTAAGTGAAGTATTTTCAACACCTTCCTCAATATTTCAACTCTAGCAGAATACTCAAAGTATTTGTCAAACATGTGAACTGCTTTCTTTACCCAATCCTTTAACAACCTGTCAAAATGACATTCTGCTACTGACTGTTCAGATAGACTGTCATCAACATCAAGCAGGGGCCGCATGTCACCTATTCTTTGATCAGAGCCATCAAAAAGGGGCCTCCACATATTTTCATAGTCTCTTATACATTCAGAAGCAAGCATTCCCATCACCTTCACAGTTACATAAGGGTTATCATCTTCAATTCTGTCTTCTCCAAACAGCTGGCAAATGTCGTCTTCCGGATTTGAAGGCATAACTGTTTCTAAAATATCAGGAATTGATAACCACTTGTTTATCACTGTTTTAGAGATTTTCCAAAAACTTTGTGACTTTGAAACATTGAAAATATGATCACTAGACCTCAGGATATCACAGAAAGGGCCCCAAAATGAATGATCAAGAAGAGCTGATACAACTACTGATCCCGCCTGTACTTCTGTGTGCATTTCCTGAAACATTTTAAATGCAATTTTTAAATCAGGCAATTTTCCCCCAAAGAGATGTTTAAATTTGTTCAAAATATTAGAAATGAATTCGTCATCACGTTCTGCCCTTTTCCTAGCTTCAGGTAACAGTGACAGTGCTTTATCCAAGTCTTCTTTCTTGTAGACTGTACCAGAAACTAAAAGCATTTTGGTACACTTAGAATAGCCATCTTTCACTACTGCATGTAATTTCTTTGAAAATAGGAGGGACAATGTGTTAGAACACAACTTTTGTGCCATCTGGGCAGAAGCCCTACAAGCTTTTCCAAGGACAACATTTGTCTTTAGGAATTCATATTGCTCTGCCATTTCCAGAAGGTTTGTCCAGAACTCCACATTTTTCAACATCTGAAGAAAGCAGGTTTCATCATTCTTTGTTTCCAGTAAGCCACATTGTTCGATGCATTTCACCAGCATCTTTTCATACAATCTGAAAAAATATGCAAAATTAATACAATGTCATATTCTAAACAAAAAAAAAGAAACTTCACATGAGTTACTTTATGTTCCAAACATACCATATACGAAATGTGTTACAAGTGGATAAATCTGGCTTATGGACATAATGAGCGGACAATAAAAGAGGATTAAGCATAAGTACAGTACCTGATCTTACCTGCCGTCATGTTGGGATGCTGGTAACACAAGTTACCAGCATCCCAACAAGACCCTCGAATAAGCAGTCTTCCTATGCGTATACATTCAAAATTTCTTAGCACACTTATAAACCTTGATGGTGTTGTTATAGGGACTAATTCAGGACAGCCTTCGTCCAAATATTTAAAAAGTAAAAACTATGTACTCAAGACATGTGAGACTTTATTGTAATTATTTATATGATACTAATCTGTATTCTATGCAATCCTTATCACTTCCGCATTGTACATTGACATTATCAGGCAATTAATTACTGTATATGACATTTATAGCCCTAATTGGTCATCCCCTTTGGCCGTGTCTGCCATCACATCAACTGGTCAAGGAAGTGCTATTATCTTTCTGTCTGTCCATTTTTGAGTCGTCACCTGTCCATTGTTGTCAAAAACTGTATATATATGCTTACATCTACAAGTATATTGAATAAAAACAGAACGAGTCCGGTATTCCGACTGCCTGTGTAGGACGTCTGTGAGCAGGATACTGCCACTCGTAGGAAACACCCTGGGGTTGGCAGGTACTCCGCTCACCTCATTTATGTATTGTATATTTGTTTGTCATGTAACTGAAGAAGTTTGAACTCAACATATTCCTTCGTCTTGTCAACGTGTTGTACGTACACTTCGTCTTAATCCCGAGCTAGTTCCCCACACATTGACAGTGTGAATACATTGAATGCACGGGATTTACTTATCAATACAGGTTATTGATCAACTCAATCTGGTGATGTAATGTCTGACAGGTCACGTAAACACGTGTTTCACGTGCATGACCTCGGGTCAGATTTACTGTGGATGTCGAGTTTGTAAACCTTGAGGGAACATCTCAAAACTCAAAATGGCACTCATTGTGTTCCTCCAGTGTCTGGCAGGACAGGTAGCAGCTGTCCTGTTAGTAGTGTTACACACTCCGTGAAGACAGTAGTGTTCATTTATTGAAGGATATACGCTCCTCATCTGCTTTTTTCCTTGGGCTACTCTGGGACTTGGGCGGGTCATTTATGAAATTTATGGATCCATCCAGACCAGATATACATGAACCTTAAAAGTAAGAATTTCCTATCTAGACCATGTGGTACATTGATCAACATTGTGGTACTTCTTGTTCTTCCTGATAGTGTAAGTAACTCTAAAAACCCTGTCAACCCTGCATAAAGCTCCCAGATTATCGTATTAATGAAAGGACTTCTCATTTCAGATGTCATAAAATATGCAATTACTGTTATTTCGATACAGTCATGGAGTTACTTCATACAATTAGGTACAAATTGTCTGAACCAAAATATATTTTGTACACATATTTTAATGTAGCTTAGTACCTTTAAAATGAACTCTATACTTATCCCTACGCTAAAGAAACGAGCCCTACAAGAGGACGGAAAATAATCAGGAACTCAAATTACATCAAAGTGAAAAACATGGTGAAATTACATTTCTGAACATACCTGCATCGTACATTCCTTGAATTTTCTGCAGTGGTACAGGTAAATTAGTAATGATACCACATAAACAATGTTTTCATCCCAGGGACCTTTACACTTGGTAAACAAGTTGTGTTTTATAATTTTTATATTAAAACTAACAACACTAATACAATATTCTTCACAGTTACCAACATCCTTCACCCTGCGTTACTGACATCCCCACACGTTTTTTTAAAATGCATATTCTTCAACACATAGAGATCAATAAGACAAGAGTCATCAGAAGATGACATATCCCCCCGGCCCCCACATATTTGAAAGAACAAATCATCTGACAGTTACTTAAAGTCCAGCTTGATTGTCCAAATCATTTCCATGGAAATCAAGAGTAATATAAATGCCAAAAATCTGTAAATAGCAAAAGGTACCATTTCAAAATTTGCCTAATATATCTACCAAGTTCTGATGAAAGATATTGAATGCTTTTCAAGATGTGCTCCGGAAACGAAGCCCCTCCCTGTTGGGACTAAGTCCGAATCGTTTCCATCGAAACCGGGAAAAATAAATCTGCCAAATAGCAAAAGGTACCACTTTGGAATCTGCCTCACATATATGCCAAGATCTGCTGAATGATTTCATTTCTGAAGTTTTCGAGTAGTGCTCCGGAAACGAAACCCACCCCTCCCCTGAGACTAAGTCCGAATTGTTTCCATGGAAATCGAGAAAATAATCAATCACAAATATCTGCAAATAGCAAAAGGCACCACTTCAAGATCTGTCTCATATATCTGCCAAGTTTTGCTGAAAGATATTAAGAAGATATTACATGCCGGGGGGATAAAGATTTAGTGCATTCAATGTATGTAGTACTACACCATCAAAGTTTATCAGTGTGCTAAATAATTGTGATTGTATGCACGTGTAAGACTGTTAATTCGAGGGAAATAATCGCCAAGCGATCTTACCTGTTGCTATGTTGTAAATAGATTAGGGGTGTGGTGCACCCTCAACAGTCAAAAGCAGCATGACTTTTTTATTTCACCGACACTAGCCAACTTGTTCAATACTGTCTATGGACGCCTCTCGCATTCACAACAGCAAGGCAACATTGTCTCATTGACTGCCTAACACCTGTGAACACAGCATGAGACAACCTGCAACATTGATGTGTCAACATGGACTTAACAGTCTGAGATGTCTCAAAGCATGAAGACTTCTTTCTAGAGCATCCCAAGCGTGTTCGATGGGACTGAGATCAGGTGATCTTGATGGGCACTTTGTGACGTCAATACTAGCATTTTGCAGGAAATTTGGTGTCAAAACTGTTGTGTGTGGTGTTGCATTGTCATTGCTTAACGCCTCATCAGCAATTTTCCAACTATTTATGGCGATTTAATGTTGAAACTGGGAGGCCTGGGATTGATATTCACTGCTCAGACACCATGCTCACATTTTTCTGTTGGCAAATAGCAGCACACTAGTAAAACCTGATTTATAACCCCATTTCCATTTCCAGAAGTTCAGTATGTGTTATGTCTATAAACCAATTTTATCCACTAGCAACACACATTGTTCTAGTAAGTGTTTTACATAAAGTAACACATGTGAAGTACTGTTTTTGTTCAGACATAACTGTAGATAACTAAGGATCAGCAAAATGATTTTGTAGACATTGGTTGACCTAAGTAAAGCTTACACTTTCATCTCTTATCACTATTGTTCTTTTGGTAAAAAAACAAAGGAGTGGTTTGGAAAGCTGGCCAGTGTTGGGGAAGAGGTGGTCTGGTAATAGTATTTGCTCTACCCTTGGAAAGGTTTAGCCTTAGTATTTGCATTGTGAAATCGGGCCAGTAGACTATCCTTGTTTAGGAGACATTTACAACTGATACTTTCTTTTGAGAAGTCATTGCTGGAAAAATATTCTTACATTAAGCAGTCGACAAAAGGAAAAAAGTCAGCAAATTTACAAAGAATGTGCAGATATGCAAACATCAATCAATCGGAGGGCTTGCTTCGACCACACCCCCATTTTGTCTGGAAATATCGCCATCCATTTGTGTCAAGATCGTTTAGTTGAGTGTGAAAATTGGGTTTCAATCGACTTGCAGAAATAACAACAAATAATTGGTAGGTGCCATGAGTGGTGGTCGATAGGCCAATCATCCATGATAATGTCTACATTAAGTTTTAATTGATTGCATGCGATGGTAGCATAGCGATTGGCAAAGAAGGCGGGTGGGGTACACCGAAGTGTCCGGCCTTGTCATAATGTATTGTACTGTGAGGCATTTTGAGTCAGGCGGCATTTCGAGTCAGGAGTCATCTCAAAATCTTTAATCCTCGCAAAGACACGAGGGCCTGTGGTATGCACTAGGTCCACAGATGAATTTACATGCCATCTGTATGAAAGAGGAGTTTTGAAGAGAAAACCACCAGACTACTGCCAAACAATGGGAAGGATAGCATCGTCCAAAACCAATCATAACAATAATCTTTATCTTAAAATAGCCACTGGTTAACTAATACTTACTTTGAATAGTTTCTGCTTTGTGAATATCCAATCCAGGATGAAGTTCCAGCTTTAGATAGAATTATACCTATCATATCCGCCTGTTTTCCTTCTAACAGATAAGTCTGTAAATGTTCAGCAAAAACTTCCTGGCAGTGTGAATCTTCTACAAAATCAGTTTCAAGTAACTTGTCAACTAAGCTTTGCACATTTATTGTGTTCAAGAACATAAATGCTCTATCTTTCAAACACTGGACAAGCATACAATTGCATGAAACACAATTTGCAGACAAAGCACAGCCCAGATATTCATAGACATGTGGTAAATCATCAATTGGTCTGTCATATTGGCTATCTCTACAGTGTAACTGAATAGCTTTTTCAAACCATTTCTGGGTCAGATCAGGAAGGAAATCTTCCCTGCAACCATCCAAAAAGTCATGTTTCAACATCTCTGTGAACAAAGAGTGCAACAATTTGTTGCCTGACGCTGCCAGTAATTTCAAGACTTCAACACGAGAGGAAGGTTCAACAAAGAGATTGTCTGCAAGCAAAAGTGTCTGTAATTTGTGGCAGTCAAAATCATGAGTCTTGTGGGTGTTTTCACACATACCAATCACTTTCTGTTCCATATATCTGGCAATATCTCCTTTAACTTTTTCCCATTTGGAAAGCACTTCATGGAGCGCAACCATCTGCCCAATGTTTCTTGTCTTCATTAGAGAAGAGCATTCTTTCTCCACTTTCATACGAATGATAGTCTGGGTATCTGTTTTGAAAGAGCTTACATTTTCTTCCTCTGCCAGGGCAAATTCCAACGGTAAGTGCTGTAGCAATCTCTCAAGGAACTGGCAATATGAGGGTTCATCATCTGTGCTCACAAGACTGTGTGTTCCTCTGAGAACCGATCTCACGTGTTCAATGTCATGTACCTTGAATGTATTTGTTGAAATAGATTTCTGCAAGAGCTCGGAGAAATATTCAGGTGAAAACAGATGAAAGCAGTATTCCAGGACAGTGAAGAAGTGGCATGGACTTTTAGGAAATGGAACTTGACACAAACTTTCTGCAATCCACTGGAAAGCTGATAACATTGTGCTTGGGATGTCCTTTACAGAAATCATCTTGAAGCCTTTCAGGATTGACTGACAGATGGTTGGTGAAACCCAATGTGAACGCCTGATGTAATCTTGATTCGTAGAGAGTTTACTATAAACATATCCCAAGGCACTCAAGCTGCCAGGTGACATGCTGTGTATTTGATGTTCAAAACAGTTTTTCATCAACCTGAAGATTGATTCAATATCTCTGTGGTCCTTAAATATATTCTTTGTAAGGTCTTCAATTTGCATGAGAGCATCTTTATATCCATATGCTGAGATATTCATTAAAATGTGACTAACATGACCACAAAAACCTTCTTCATAGTCATATAGGCCTTCAATGCAACGGAATATGTTATTTGTTCCCATTTCATGCAAAGCATATGCTTTTTCGTGATATATTCGTGATACCCATTTATTGCTGTAACATATTCTGACTCCACAAAAAAGGTCATCAGCATCTGGAGGGAAGTCTACCTTCTGACTGGTCCACATATTTTCATCCAAAGACATCATTTTTACAGAGATATATCCACCAGCTTTAGATGAAAAATCAGCAAACACATCTTTGATATATTTCTTTTTCACTTCACTAGCAGGAATGTAGAAAAGTGCTTCTTTCTTGAGAATCTGAAATGATCATACAAAACAAAAGGCTAATTAAATGGGATTTTCTGAATAATTGTAATACAATTCTACTTAAATTCAATTTTTATGATGAACTTATGATGATTTTATGTAAAATGAAATGAGTTTTTAGAGGTCATCTGTTTAAAAGAATACCGGTAATTGATTATTGATGTCTTCACAAACTTACATGCAAATTTAATTGTATATTTGGGCAATGTTTAAGGCAATTAGTAGTCCTTTCATACCCTGAATAACACTTGTAGACTTACATATTTATCCAATGATCCATAATCAGCTCAACTTGAATAGTTTGGCATATATAATACATTTATAATTCCTCAAAGTTAGATTGACCATTCAGGGAGCTGAACTACAGTCAGTTTGTCTCCACATTGAGAATGATGAATTGGAAAATGCTTCAGAATCTGGAATAGTCTATCAAATGTCAAAGGGTAAATGGCAATGAATACTTTGTGCTCAAAAATATCTGCTGTTTTATACCCATCACTTGAAAAAGTTCTTTACAAAACTATCACATTGTTACATTGTCACAAGTTGATGTTTTTAGCGGTAGGCACTCAATGGTAGGAGGATCATACACATGCTACAGAATGGTACAGGGAATGACAGCATGACACTATTCTTGATTTTCGGATGTTTCGCAATTCATCATTTTCATTTGGAGACAAACAGATTGTAATTCAATTTTCTATTTTAGTTGTATAGTCCACAGGTCCTTGTACAATTTAAACAAGCATTGTCACTAAGTATACGTTAGCACCCTCCTCAAGGGTAATATGGATTTCAACGCTCGAGCCGTCAGGCGCAGAAGGGGGGTGCTAACCTACTTATACCACGTGGGCGCCAAATGGACTCGTACATTGCTTGTTGCACGTGCGTTTCCTGCACCGCCAAGGTTGTTATCCACATATCAACCTCTGCACGTGCAGATAGAAGGTTGATACACAGAAAATCAACCTGCCAGGACAATGGACATAACATACCCTAGTGGTATAAGGTGACATAATCCCCTGCCGCAAATTATCAAATCAAACTTATAAAGTAATGAAAGTTTAAGTTAAATGGCAACAAGAAGACAAAGTCATCAATATCCCTCACAATGGAAAATACTCTTCATGATTATGTCTACGAGTTATGATTATGTCAAATATTTAGGTGTGTATATAGAAAAGTGGAAGGAGAGTATTGAAAGGTTTTTAAAGTTCTGCTCAAGAAAGGAGCACTATCACCAATTTCAGTCTGTGTCAAAGGTGTTGCCATGGAAATGCCAAAAATATTTTATTCAGAAATCCAAAACTACCAAAAGGCACTAGAACACCACAAGATCTATCTATGAAATATGCAAAAATAGTACTAAAGAAATTGCTTTTTGAAAAACATTTAAGGGAAGTCTTGAAAGTCTTTGAAGAAAATCCAGTGAACTGTTTTTGAAAGTGTCGCCATGACCTTGAAAATTATGTGAAGGTCACCAAAATCGACTGGGCCCTGCGCCTTCCCTAGATAAAGCTTTGTATTGAATATGAAGAAAATCCAGTGAACGGTTCATGAGATAGCTTAACATGCAGGTTTACATGCTGAAATCTTCAAAGTGTCTCTGTGACCTTGAAAATTAAGTGAAGGTCACCAAAATCGACTGGGCATTGCGCCTTCCCTAGATAAAGCTTGGTATTGAATGTGAAGAAAATCCAGAGAACAGTTCTTGAGATAGCTTAACATGCAGGTTTACATGCTGAAAGCTTCAAAGTGTCGCCATGACCTTGAAAATTATGTGAAGGTCACCAAACTCGACTGGGCCTTGCGCCTTTTCGAGATAAAGCTTGGTATTGAATATGAAGAAAATCCACCTAACGGTTCTTGAGATAGCTTAACATGCAGGTAAAACGTTAAAGTCCCCTTGTGACCTTGAAATTAAGGTCAAGGTCACCAAACCTGACTTGGACCTTTTTCATACTGTGATGAACCTAAGTACCAATTATGAAAAGAATCTAGTGAACGGTTCTTAAGATATTCCAGTTCGTACGTACGTACGGACGGACGGAGCCCAATACTACATCCCCCGCTTCGCGCTAAACGCACGGCGGGGGATAATAAACATTTTATGAGTTTAGTGACAGTATGTCTTAGACAGTGACATTTGTTAACATAGTTGAGATTTACATAATGTGCTTTTGAACAGTTTCTAAGAATGTGTACACAATTACTGTTAATCCAAAATATTATCACCATTGTTAATTTGTAGATACACTAGCAAAACAATTGCTACAAATCATAGCCTTGACACTCAAACATGAAGTAGATTTCATTCTCATCTGAACCACATCAACACCTTTACATCCCATGAAACACTTCAGTATCAGCAAATTTAATCACAATTAATATCATTTGTCTGATTAATGAAGCTTAGACAACAATCAATATTTAATAAGGATTTATTTTCTTTAAGTTATCTTATATTCAATGACTGATCAGTATTAAAAAGAATATACTGCCTATCAAAATCCATTACGTAGAGGGTAATGTCCGAGTAACTCTCCATTCCTTAAAAATAATGGAGCCAAGGCCCCGGAGGGGCTGAGGCACATTATTTTTAAGGAATGGAGAGTTACTCGGATATTACCTTACTTAAATTACATTCAAAGTATTGGTAATATTTCTGTTATCCAAATTAAATGTCAAAATGACAAAATGAAGTCTTTAATTTGAAACTGATACACATCGCTCCATTCCTGAAAAGTAATGGAGCGAGCAGACAATGGAATGACGTCACAAATGTAATTTAATCAGGCCTTATGAATAGAAAGCGAAACAGTGTAATGTTACTGAAATCCTGACGGTACCAAACAAATGAAAAAACATATGAACACAGCAAATATTTATCAGATATAGCCAAGGTAACTCTTCAAGCAATATCTAAAATCCTCATACATAAAAATAACAGTTTAGGGTAGTGATCTTTAGATATACTTACCAACTTGCACAAGCA
This sequence comes from Haliotis rubra, assembly GCF_003918875.1. Classification (NCBI taxonomy): domain Eukaryota; kingdom Metazoa; phylum Mollusca; class Gastropoda; order Lepetellida; family Haliotidae; genus Haliotis; species Haliotis rubra. The sequence continues at coordinate 199,687 of NW_025765152.1, read as the reverse complement.
AATAAAACATTTTTCACTATACTTTACATGTATTAACTCTACCACAATCTGCAAACATACCATTACTGGAAACCTAACAATATTTACAAAAGTTTAAAAGGGGCACTGATCCAGAGCAGTTAATGTTTCATGCCAACAATCTAATTACGTCAGGTGGTGTGTCCCTGCTCCTTCGACCATCACAGTCACAGAGACTGGGCAGTAGTATTATAATGATGGTTCTATTACAGGGTACCCTATTGGTATTATTTTGGCTTAATTCCGTTCCCAGTGTCCAGTAAAAAATGATGATTTTTGAGCAGAGACATTGCTCAATGTACAGACAAGCTCGCCAGCTTAGGCCCGTTCAATTTGCCTCGTGTTTGACAGCCATTCCCGCCAGCATAATAAGTTCGTTTCGGACGTGGCATGCCTGTAGACAGCAGCTGACTACCAAGGGTCGGGTTGAACTATTTTTACTTTATGCGCCTGTGTCCGTATGCGTAAGTGGTGACACCATCAATGGCGATCCATCGTTTCGTGTCCATGGGCGACAGCGACATTTTGTTGAGGGTGATCCCGTAGATTTTGTGTTTGTCGCTTCTCAACGCATTCATTTGATGTTTGAACGTTTTATTCTTGAAGAAAGCTTGTTTGAAGAGGGTGTGTTTGATGCGTTGTTTCACGACGTATTTCTTGACCCCTTTGGCTTTTTTTATTTCGGCGGAGCCGGCTTTCTTGATCGAATACATCTTAGGTCTTAACCCAATGTATTCCGCGATGGGTGTCCCAGCACATTCGTCTTTCATCTTGCAGAGGGACTTTTTATTCGTTTTGTCGTGTAGGGCGTGGTCTGGGGGGTAATGACTTGTATCGTACAGGTGGATGTGGTTTGCCATGTCCTCGTACACGTCCTCGGTACGAATTTCCATCAACAACGAATCGGTGTTGGTATACAACACCTCGCATCGATCACCGTATTGTGTCTTAAGTTTATTGTAATAAAAGTCGTACATAAGGTACTTAGACAGGTCGAGGATGCTCATCCCCACGTAGACGGGCCGGTTCAATTTGATATGGCTTTTCGTCATATGTAGCGCTGCCAAGTTGTTATCAAATAGCTTACTTCGGTTAAAGGCTGGACTCACTATGAGTTTCCTTAGTTTTTCCTCCTGGTGTGATCTGACTAATTTTACATGATGCGCTTCCTTAAATTGTCCATGGTTTTTCCAAATACAGAGTTGTTCATCAGTTTGTAGAGGTTTTTCTCAAAGTCGCTCGTGGCTTGTTTTCTCAATTCTGTGTTCAACCGAATGAAAGGCTCCATCCAGGGACTTTGATCAAATTTTAGAACCCAATGTATTTTGGTAAGCTTCATTCCCAGCGATAAGTACAGTTGCAGATTCCGATAGTGAACAACATATTTTTTTCTTGTTCATCAAGTTAGGTATGAGTTTTTCCATGTTAGCAAGTTTGTTATCTCCCAACAAGTTTCGTTGATATTCGGACATCCAGTCTTGGTCAACCTTTAATCGTTCGGGAGCCAGCGGATAACTGTTGTGAGATGCATGCAATTCTTCGGGATAGTCCAAGTCCACTTCGAATACTAGTATGTATCCTCTCTCGAAGTTTTCAGGGATAGCCATAATGTTCTTCGGATTACATTTTTTGTTATCAACTCACTCGAACCCGCCCGTGGGTAAAGGCTGACTCATAGCCCAGCCGTAAAGATTATTGGCATCGAGATAGAGGAGATGGTTGGAGGGTTGATTCGGATTATAGTTTGTCATATATTTATGATTGGCTTTCGCATAGCGTTTCGATACCATGGAAATCCCGCCGCACACTCCTTTCTCGATAAACAGGAGCATATCGTAATCCATTAACAATTCCCATTTGACTCTTGTTTTCTTCAAGAGTGCATCCCACGACAGACCGGGGCTGGTGTAGTACCAAGCGGGGTCGAGTTGATATTGTTTCAAACACATCTTTCTAAAAATTTCGAAGACGTCGGCCAGCAGGAGCACATCTGTCCAGGTTCTCCCACACGTTAAGGGCATGGTCGTTATCGTCCTGTGATATATGGGACTCGGTCAACTGGCTATAAAAGCAGTAATCGTTTCTCCTCAAACTTAGACCAATCATCCATGTACTGTTCCTCAACAGCCTTCCTCAACAGCAGATGTCGAGTCGCCACGTCGGTGTATCGATGGGTGATGGCGAAGGTATCGTTGTCCTTCACCAAACTGTCGAGCGATGACAGGAGAAACTGAGCGCTGTCGATAAATCTCAGACCGTTTAACGAGAAGGAAATGTATTTTTCCATGTTGTTGGAGAAACACCACGGGGATTTGTATGGTTTTTGGATCGATTCTAAGCTTCAAGTGTGAGCGGTGCCTATGTATTGACCGGTGATGTGACAATGATCTCTCATGGAATTGTCGTTCAGGGGTTCCCGGCCTACGTGACAATATCTAGCTCATTGATGAGCGAGCTCATCCCCCGGTGTCATATCCATGGGGGCAGGGTCCGACAAAGCTTCCCTGATTTTTCTCTCTTCGTTTTGTAAGGACGTGAGAAATGTTTCGGCTGCATAGTGGCCTTGGTAGATCACGGGAGTGTTGGTTTGTCCATCATTTTAGGACGACCACATACCCAATCCCACAAGTTTCGTGTTTTGAGTTTTGTACGTGAAACTTTGTTTGGTCGTGTCAGGCATGATGTGTTTGACCTTTTTGATGAGGGCCGAAGTCGGCATACATCATGTACGGCACGGGCATTTGAGATTTGTGGTTGACGAATTTTAAGATGTCGGTTTTCCTTGGGCATGTCGATTCGGACAGCAGTCTCACCCACGCCTTGGCAATCCTCCCAGTGTGATTCCAGCCGGTCGGCTCACGTGAAGCCGTGCAGGCACCGTTCGCAGAAATGTTTCTTTCTGGCGTGTTTCGATTGGTCGTACAACAATCTGCTCAAACTTTTAATCGCCGCGTAGTGATACTCGTCACCTTTTTCGATGAGGAATAAATTGATTCTGCGCACATCATCGGACATGGAGCTGATTCGGTGCACAATGGTTTTATTGCTTTCGTGACCGAACACATTGATGGCTAAATAGTTTTGCTTTTCGAATCTCGTCCAGTAGGAGATGGGTGTGAGGCGTTCTACACCCGTGAAGTTGAACCCAGATGCCTCCATTGTAGGGTAGCTAGAACGCCTGCACGGATTACCTTTCGGTTCGTGCGAGGCAGCTATGACCGCCACCACTGCGCAATAATTATTAACATCATCCTCCCCTTTGGTTTTGGGGTTGAGGATGGCGCGTTTATCTCTGAAATGCTTCGGCACTGGGAGGTACGATCCACCTTTCAGTGGTTTGTAATTCGCTATGTCGAAATAAACTATGTTGACGGTATCCACCACCCATCCCAAACCTTGATGCGTCCATTTTTCCAACGATTCTTGTATTTTTTGGAACGAGGTGTCGATGGAGGAATCAATCGATTCTGGTTGAGTTAGGACTTCCTGTTTTCCTCTGAAATAAAGTTCGATGTATTCCACGCTACCGTCCGACTGAGGTATTTGGAGCGTCATTTTCATCGTCAGTTGAAAGTTGATACTTTTCAAATCGTGTAATTCTCCATGAAGTTTACTGTCGATTAAGGGTTTGATTGTATTGGTATTGATATTAGAATCAATCACCATTTTCGCAGTTCGATCAGCTTGGTGTCTTCCAGCAAGGTTAACGAGAATAATGTTTCAGTCCGCAACTTTTCACGAGAGTTTTGATCTTTTTTACGGGTAACATGTGTTATGTCCAGCAAGGTCATCAATTTGGCTTTCCTCATGCGAGAATAACCAGTCAGTCCACGACTTTTCGCGAGAGCTTTGAGTTCTCTGACAGTAGACATGTTGTATACCATATGCAAAAGTCAAATGTCTAATAGGTTGTTTTCAATGTGCAGGAAAAATTAGATTTTTATTCTGAGTAGTCAGTTTTGTTCGTTGAGATAATCTTTCTTCTTGTCGTAAATAAGTTGGTTCGGACTACGTTTGCCCTGTGGGCATTGCACAATCGATAATGGTATTTGGCCCCTATTCCGCATACTTGACAGGCGTAATTGAAATGACCCCTTCTCACACAGTTGCCATGCAAGTGGCAATATTCAGCCATACAGCGCTTTTCGCATGTCGTGGGCTTGCCAAGCAATACCCACTTACAATGGTAAGTTCCCAAGGGCCACCTGTTGTATTGCATATGCAAAGTCAAATCTCTAAATGAATGTTTAAACACCCACGCAAATTCCATTCTCAGCCACAGGAATGTTTAACCACTGAGCTGACACACACAGAGCGTTATACAGGAAGTAGGTCAGAGATATCAAGCCAGGCTATCGCTTTGCTTGGCGTTTGTATGGTTTTGTTTGGATTTGCAAGGAGTTTGCTAGAATTTGCTTGGAGTTTGGCTAGTTTTCCTGAGAAAAAAATGGGAGAGGATTGGGAGAGGATTGGATTTCTCAGGAAAAATGGGAGAGGATTGGGATTTCCTAGGAGAGGATTGGGATTTCCATACAGACATATGGGAAGTATGGGATATACATACCCAGGAAAACTCAACCATGCCACAAAGAACAGATTTGTCATCGGACCAGATCCAAGAAATACGCTCCCTTCACGGTGTGCTCCCAGCAAGTGAGGTCAAAAAGCGCTTCGGTATTGGGTCAAAAAGGCTGTACGAGCTATGACAAGAGCCTGCTGCAGAACCTTCAACCCTCTTGCCCGCCGACAGGATAGCTCCAACCTCCAGCCCAGCCGTATTGCCTGCCGCAGAACCCTTGACCCTCTTGCCCACTGGCGAAATAGCTCCGACGTGGCCCACCATGCAGGACTTCTACAACCGCTTTGGGAGGCTAGAGGCTCGTGTGGAGCAAAACGCGACGATGGTGTCAGCTCGTGTGGAGCAAACCACGACGATGGTGTCGGCTCGTTCGGAGCAAACCACGACCATGTTGGTTGACATCTTGTCTAGGCTGGACAACGACGACAAACTCCGGGAGGAAATAAGGAACAGAATCGGGCTCAAAAGTGGACCTACCTTTCGCTAACCGCAGTGTTACTCTGGAAGGTCGTCTACAAGACCTGGGCCCTTATTCTCGAAACATTTGTAGCCCTAAGAATTCTTAACTTTGATCATAGCCAATGTGTTAAGAATGGGCTTAAGAAGTTCGTAGGACTTCAGAAGTTTCTAGAATAGCTAGCCTGGAAGCACAGCAGACCGGCCGAAGAGAAGACAGAAAAGCCCAAACCAGTTTTCACGGTCCATCCCCGAGACCCCTTCCACATGAACTAGGTAAAAAATGTATACGCAATTGGAAATTGCGAACTCCACTCCCTGGATTCTCAGGCCAACGCTCTACCATCACGCTAGCGGGACCAGCTGTCAAACACGAGGCGAAATTTAACGGGCCTAAGCTGGCGAGTTCGTCTGTACATTGAACGATGTCTCCGCTCGAAAATCATCATTTCTTACCGGACGCTGGGAGCGGAATTAAGCCAAAATAATACCAATAGGGTATCCTGTAATAGAACCATCATTATAATACTACTTTGGCAGTTGTCCACCTTGGCAGAATTTCTTCAACCTAAACAATAGGACATTAAGAAAGTTGAATATAATCCCTGTTGGTTCTTGTCTGATTGTAATCGATATTTTATCATGTCATGTAACAATGTGATGTCTATTGACCTATGATATTAAAAACACACATTTGATTTATTTGAATCGGTAATCTAAATCAACCCCACTCTGCCACTGCTAGAAAAATCTGAAAATTTATTGAGGTAAATAGGTATAAACTGGGGATGGGTATTGCAGAGAAATTTTCATATTGCGATATATTGTGATGCGAAAGCCTATATTGCGATGTGTATTGCAATATATTGCAAGAAGTTTTTTAAAATAAAAGCTACTTATAATGTAGTTAATGCTTGACTTATAAGGTAAAAACACAACAAAATCGCTACTCTTGATTAGGCTTTAATAAAAACTTTTAATCATGACAAAATAAATAAGATTTGTCACAAATGAAACATGAACAAGAACAATTTAGCATCAAGACAGTGGTTACTAGTTTGAACTAATTTCTCCACTCTCCAAAAAACCCTGAGATTTTAGACAGCAACTTGACCTGGTCAGGACATATCAGAGATCACTGGTTGTTAAGGAGTAAATATTTAAAACATTAAGATCCAAAACATTGCGAAACACTTGAACAAATATATTAGAACACAACTTTAAACCAAACTTAACTTGACTTCCGGTGTGGAAAACAGAAATATCCGAAGATTTCTGAGTGTTACGAAGTTTTCCGAATGCATTTGAAGTACCAGTTTTCGATCAGCACCTCCTATGTTACAGTATAGGATGTATGAATGCTACGAGAAAAGTTACAAGATCTTAGGCTTACGAGAGTTTTGTGAAACGGGCCCCTGATACATACATAACAAAGCAAAAAGGACTTAACACAAGCCCTTGTAACACATTATTACAAGATTCAAAATTTTCCCAAATTGATGCCTCAAAATGAGATTGACCAGTCAGAGAGCAGAACTACTAACCCCAACATGAGCCACTTATCAGTGGAAATCCAAGATTGTTGTTACCCACCTTATATGAGATTATATACCATCAGTAACCGTCAGCTTGGATTTTCTAACTCCCACCTCACATATAATATCATGATAGAATTTATTGTGTACTTTTGCACATATTTATTTATCGGATGATCCTAGTGATGCATGTGAAGAATCATGATGAAAGCAAGGAATTCCACAGCTATTTTAAGCGTGCCAAGGTTGTTGGACAGAATCTGAGATTTCAGGTTGATTTTGTTGATGGCGTCATGTACTGCTGGACGGTACAGCGATGGGAGTAAACCAGGTGAAGTCCTTCACCAAGTCTGCTCAGAGTCGGTCTATTGTGGAGAAGCTTTCTGAGCAGCCATTGCATCGTGTGTACATGCAGTGTGTGGAACAGAACAGCAATCCCACCGACTCCTTCGTCTTAAATGTGAAACTGAGGGCTTTCTATTTGCTGCTCAGGACCAGTCACTTCCCACTCGCAATCGCCTAAATGTGATTCTTAAAGAAAAATCAATATGAAATGTCGACTTTGCAATGAATTCACGGAGACTGTCCAACACCTTGTCAGTGGATGCCCTTCCTTGGCACAAACATCATATCTTAAACGACATGATGGCATGGCTCGTTGCTTTTACTACCGTCTCCGACATGCCTGTGGCTTTGACTCCGAGGTCCATCCATGGTACGACCCTGAACATGTCCAGGGCATCATGGAAAATGATGCTTTCAAACTTCTCTGGAATAGGCCCATATACAGCCTGAGGAGAATTCCAGCCAACAAACCTGATCTTGTCCTTTTTGATAAAGCCAATGAATTTATTTATATCATTGAATTTTCTGTCCCTTTTGACACCAATGTGATTGGCAAGATTCAGGAAAAGCATGATAAATATGCGGACCTGGCCTTTGAAATGTCTCGCTTGCATCCCAAGTACACTGTCGTCAGGCTCCCCATTATTCTCGGTGCCCTTGGTTTGGTACCTCCTGATCTCTTGGCGCAGATCAGGAGAGTGGCTGGGTTCTCCACCAGGAGTACAGCCCTTCTGACACTCTGGGTAATGCAGAAGGCTGCAGTGTTGGGGAGCCTTCATATTCTCCGGAAAGTTCTTGGTGGGTTCGACTAGGCAGCGTTTCCTGGGAGAAGTCCCATTCACTGTCTGGGCTGCGTGTAGAGGGGGCGAGGGCCCTGAGCTGATGATGAGCCTTACCAGCCAGGATCACCCGAACCCTCTCTGCTGCATTTTCATCTTTAATCTGTAAAACATAATAATAATGCTAATTTGTGCACCTAGAATCCAACACGACGCTGCTCTCTGGCGTTACATAATTACCCTGATGGAATTGTAGTTTCAAAGCCGCTACTAAGCGCTACGCGTGACCGTATAGGTCCGTACATCCACTTCTAAGGTACCCATTTTAAACAGCTGGGTGGACTGAGTGCAGTGTGGACGAAGTGCCTTGCCCAGGGACACAACACAGTTCGAGACCCAGATCACAAGTTTTGGTGTCTCCACTGAGAATCAAACCCGGGCCTTTGGCGTGAGAGGCCACCATCCTAACCACTACACCACTGTGCTCCACATATATCACATAAAACACTGATAAGGACATCCATTATTTGAATCTTTCCTGTGTTTCTATATCATTAATTGTGATTGTGCAAGGATATGTATGTTTTAACAAGCAGTTGTCACTAAGGTGACATAATCCCCCGCCGCAAATTATCAAATCAAACTTAAAAAGTAATGAAAGTGAAGATCATAGTTTAAGATGAAGTTAAATGTCAACAAAAACATGACCAGTCAACCTCTCTTGATATCTTGTTCTGCAGCTGTTCAAACACAGAAATATTTTCAAGACTTACTTTGACCTTGACATGAATGTCATGGTGTATGAAATATGCCAAAAATAGTCATAAAGAAATTGCATATAAAAAAACATTCAAAAGAAGTCTTGAAAGTCTATGAAGAAAATCCAGTAAACCGTTCTTGAGATATCTTGCTGACAATCTTAACATAGTAAAGTCTTCAAAGTGTCGCTGTGACCTTGAAAATTATGTGAAGGTCACCAAGATCAACTGGGCCCTGGGGCCATCCCCATATGAAGCTTGCTGTCAAATATGAAGAAAATCCAGTGAACATTCCTTGAGATGTCGCTGACAAGCTTAACATGCTGAAATCTTCAAAGTGTCGCCGTGACCTTGAAACTTATGTGAAGGTCACCAAAATCGACTGGACACTGTGCATTCCTTTTATGAGGCTTGGTGTCAAATATGAAGAAAATCCAGTGAACGGTTCTTGAGATAAGTCGCTGACAAGGGTAAAACGTTCACGTCCCATTGTGACCTTGAAATGAAGGTCAAAATCACCACACCTGACTGGGACCTTTCGTATACTGTGACGAACCTATACTGTGATGAAAAGAATCTAGTAAACAGTTCTTAAGATATTCCAGTTCGTGTGTGCGTATGTATGGACGGACGGAGCCTAATACTATATGTGAAGGGGATAAAAAAAAGTTTTTGAGATGCTTGATGGGCATTTAGAGGTTGGAAGGTAACATGACAACTTTGGTATGGATTTACAACTTCTTTATTACTTACAACACGTTTCTGAGCTACTTCTTGCGCAAATATCCAATCTATTGCATAAACATCTCAATCAAAACGTGTCACTTGATCTCTGTATATCGCAATCTTTAATTCCATCACACTGGCCTTCTGTTCGTACTATATATTTTGTTTGAAAACTCACCTGATGAAGGGGCAAGAAGTAACCCAGAAACATCATGTAAATAATAAAGAAGTTGTAAATCCCCACCATACGTTGTTATGTCAAGTTTGTGACTTTACAAATTTCAACAAGGCCTGGGATTCTTTGATTTGCTCTAGACCCAGAGTGCTAAGTCATAAGAATAGTTCCTCTATACCACAACATAAGGTTGTTGTACATGTCGAAGTTTTCATTTTGACATCATGTGCAGTAAAGATAGTACCAGATAGTGTAAACATTTTTGCATGATAAATTTGTTATGGTGTCATATTAAGTAAGATATAAATGCATGTATGTTCTACACTAATAGATCATATATATTTACACCAGTTTATTCAATTTAAGTGTTTGATTCTGATGATATTCAAGAACATACCCACATATCTACAACCATTGGATTTGTTGTAAGTGCACCGATATATATATTTCCTAAGTATTTCAATACTGGATCACAGTGGCAAAAATTAGGAATAGGTCTTTTACCTCACTTTATCCAAATGTTGATACAATTTTGAGATTCATTTGTTTTATCATAGATAGGTAATGTGTGTGATGAAACAAAGCGGATGTATACAGATAATGTTTGCACATATTATGTTCTTTATGATCGGTTTGATTCTTGCAATATCAGCTGAAAGTGTAACATGTATTCACAGGCAAGTTTGGTTGAATGAATTATCAAGAAAAGCAATTGTTTTTACTTCAAGTTCAGTTTCAATTAAAATGATCGCGCCTACACACAATTTCTGAGAAGGCCCCAGTGAATTAAGGTCTAAGACCTTATTCTGGACAGCCCCTGCTTCGAAACCATCTCTGACAGACACGCTGGAAGGCAGTGAAAGGAAAGACAGTCTGGTGCTCAACTCATTTTAACGTTCAGTACTAATCGATCATCCTAAGATGAGAAAGGGACTTACGAGCAGAACGCTTCAAAAACCATGTAGGTAATCGAAAATCAACACTTCACTGACGTAATTGAACCAGACAAAAAAGATAACATCGAAGCAGGACTGCCCCTTCATCTGCAATTACAGACCGATGAAAGCTGCTGCGCTAGCACCAACAGACCAAACTGGTGTAGGCCCTCCACATCAGTGACAGAGGGATCTCGGAGGTAGTGAGAGGCGAAGACCATGTCAGACTTCCAGAAGCAACCCTCCATGATGGTGTAAAGAGAATAGCTGCTGTGGAGCGCCATCATTGAAGCCAAGGCTCTCATCTTGTGAGGGTTGGCATCAGTAGGCAGTGGAAGGTCAGTGTAGGCATAGGTGCATATGATGGTAGACCTCATCCAAAACGCCAGGGTTGTACACAAGACTTGTGCTGATGAAGCTGTAGAAAATTGGATGAATAGTCTCTTGCGTAGCCTACGACGGTATTGAGATGCAGCAAGGTACCCCCGTAAAGCCCTGACAGTGCAGAGGGAGAGATCCTCAGTATCATCAGACCCCAAGCTCATGGACAGCGGCGGAATGACAAAGAGTCTGTCCGGCTGTCCTAGCAACTGATTCTTGGCAATAAAGTCCCACCTTAAGCCTAGCATAACTCTGGCATACCTTGTCCTCTCAAAACTGAGGGCAGCCAGATATGTGGCCAATGTGGGGCCCTTCAACTTCCTGGAAGAACGTATATGCTGTAAATATTCAGCAACTATCTGCGATGATGCTGTAGTAGGGGAAGCTTCAAAATCCTTCCATTTATCATCGTCGAGTGATCATGTAGAAGTTCGATGAGCTCTAGTAATAACCATAGCGACTCGCTTCGAATGATCAAGGATTTATGCAGATATGACAAGCGTCTAGATGGAGTGTCTGGGGCGACCAATAGAGCTGATCTGAGTTTCGATTGGGAAGCGGTACTGGGTTTTGATTGGCAAGCTCTTTACGGCAACAAACCAATTTCTGGCCGGCCAGTAAGGCGAGACCAAAAGCAGTGCCATCTTCTGAGTCGTTCGCAGCTTGAGTAGAACTCGAAGGAATAACGCCAGAGGTGGTAAGGCATACAAGGTGGGCCCTCCCAAGGGATCGCCAGTGCGTCGTGTTCTCACGCCAGAGGATCCAGGATTTGGGACACATACTTTGGAAGTTGAGTGTTGAACCGGGTTGCAAAGAGGTCCACTGTCAGGCTCAAAATCGGGAAGCAGCGAGTCTTGAATATCTGAGGATGCAGCTTACACTCTGTTGGGGATGGTAGAGCTGATCGGGACAGCAAATCTGCAATGATGTTCTGCACGTGAATTGCTCTGACTGTGATGTTCAGCGAGTCCACGAGGCTGACGAACTGCTGAGCCCAATGAAGTAGCTGTGGAAAACCCCTGGGATCCCATTTGGTTTATGTATTAAACCACCATGGCATTGTCTGAAGGAACCAGTAGACTGGTTGATTGAAGAAGATGCTTCCAATGAGTTATTGCCAGTATTACTGCCCTGAACTCCCAACACGTTGATGTGATAAACTTGATCTACGGGCAACCACAGCCCTGCCACTTGAAGATCTAGTATATGAGCTCCCCACCTGTGTAGAGAGGCGTCAAGTTGGGTGCATAAACGCCAAGTCCTACGCCGGCTGGTGAGTCCACAACCGGCACGACTGGAGGTGGAAGGTCCCAGTTGTGCGGTGATGTTATTGAGTCACTACTTTGAGGATCCTGCCGCATGGGTCTGGTCGCATCTGGCAGTGTTACGGGAACTTGTAAGCTTGTTGAGGAGAGACTGCATGGAATACAGACATAGCCACCGCTTCCGTTGCTGTTAACACCATGTTGAGGGGCGCCAAATCTTGCAAATGTCGCCATCCAAATGCGACAATTCTCGGTCTTCCACCAAAATAGGAGAATACGCTCTTAGTTTCGTTTCCAATAAAGCAATGTCATCATCCACAGGCGGGGATGCAATCAATGTGGAGAATCCATGGACATGAGAAGACACCAAGTTAAAACGAGGCGCAGAAAAACCATCCTTGACTTTCCCAAGATTATCAAGAGAAGCCGTAAGCTGGGTAATAATACAGGGGCGAGGAGGAAATGCAATGGAACAAAACTCACCCAGTTTCATATCAAAGGAAGTCAACAGGTCCGTTGGAGTGGTAAATGGAGATGGTCAACAATCCAAACCAGCAACTGAGATGATTCCACAGCATCAACACTAACCTCAAACGCTGAAGTACCATCTGAAGTAGGAGAAGGCGTCGCTGACAGGAGGGCCATCAAAAGATTGAACAGGCACGGTCGGAGGGCCAGCTGATTGAGCTCTCGTAGCCAGGACTGGAGGTTGCTGACCCAGTGCTAATGCCACTGCCCGAACAATGGAATCAAAATCAAAAGGCTGAGATACCGGAACATCGGACGACGGATTCCATGATACCGGTAAAATAGGCCCAGAAGGAACTGAAGATGTAAACACCGGAACAGTTGAAGTCACAGCAGGCATAATTGATCTCGTGTCTGACATAGGAGGATGACGTAACTGTTTATCATGAAGCGCCGAATATCCCGTTGGCTGAGACAAAGGTGTAGTTGTAAGCGGCGCACAGGAAGTAAGCGCCGCATTGGTAGCAAACGGCGCACTAGGTGGTAGACTGGATCCAACAGAAGGAAGTACACTTGTGGAGAGCCCCGCAGAAAGAGAGTGGCGCAGAACTCTCTACCGCCGCTGTAGAAGTTTGAAGCGATGCACTTGGAGGGATGTTACTGACACAGTAACAGGATAACTAGGCAAAGGATGTAACTTTGGTCCATGTCAGAGCGATGCATTGGAGACAAGCGACGCACTGGAAGCAAGCGAAGAATGGAAGGCAAGCGAAGAATGGAAGGCAAACGCCGCTCTGGTAGCAAGCGGGGCACTGGAAGTAAGCGGCACATAGGTTGAAAGCGCCGAACTGACTGCACTCACCGCATGAGAGTGAATGCTTTGACCAAGCACACCCATCGTCACCAATGGAGAAGGTCGAGTCTGTAGTTAGCACTACCACTCTCGGAGGAGAAAAATCTTGTCTGGTGACGGGACTGGACGTTTGAGGACGGAAGAGACGACTGAGATTCTCACTCAAGAGTCTGAGGCCAACTCTAAAATATCTTCGTCAGGGGACGGTGATTTAGACCCACGAACTGCTCTCTTCGAACGGCGTTCAGATTAGCATGTTTAGAAGTTGAAGGACCCTCAGCAGGTGTACGCCAATCTCTGTCCGACCTACGGCTAGATGAGACCTGTCGATATTCAGAAAAATCATCATCATTTAAGTGTGAACACACAGAACACCGTGTCACAACACCCTACACAATCCACACACAAAGCGTGTGGATCTGCAGCGGAAAAGTTGCTGTTGCATTTATCACAGTGTTTGCGTTTCTTAGAAGAATTTCGATTCGATTTGCCCATATTGACAATCAAGTAATGTCTAACTGAGAGAACAACACACGTCTACTCAGTGTAGCGACAAGAAAGAGAATGACAGGCACAGAGTGTCACATCATCATCTGAGCAACCGGCACGCTTATAGAGATGATTGACAGGTCATGCCATCGGAGTGGGGGCAGAGGTCAGGTGGTTAGAGGCAAGAAAGCAATGATTCAACTTAGCCTACAGCACGTTTCCACACATGGTCGTAGAAGAAGAAGAGAGGCGCATAACCGTGAAATAGGATAAGTTTAACAAGAAGACAAAGTCATTCATATCCCCCGCAATGGCAAAATACTCTTCATGAATATGTCTACGAGTTATGATTATGCCAAATGTTTTGGTGTGTATATAGAAAAGTGGAAGGAGAGTATTGAAAGGTTTAAAAAGTTCTGCTCCAGAAAGGAGCACTACCATCAGTTTCAGTCTAAGTCAAACTTGTTGGCATGGAAATGCAAAGATATTTGATTTCGGAAATCCAAAACTACCAAAAGGCACGATTACACCACCAGACCAATCTATGTGCCCAAGTTTGGTAAGAAATAGTGAGCGGTTTTAGAGTTCTTCTACGGAAAGAGCACAACCACCAATTTCAATCTTAAGTCAAACTTCTTGCCATGGTAATGCCAAAAATATTTTATTCAGAATTCCAAAACCACCAAAAGGCACCAGTACACCATGAGATGTATACTAAGCAGCAAAAGAAACGTCAGTTTGGAATTTTCCTTCGCAGAAACGGATAACAGTAAACTCATTTAATGTTTTGATTTCATATTTTTGACATCTCCAACTTTACCTGAGCAAAAGCATTTCTTCCCAAACTCAGAAAGGAGCCCAGGAAATGGTCTAAAAAACCTGATCTTGGAGATGGTACGGGGCTCTCCATGTTTTTAATGCAACTCATGCTGCATGTGCTGTTCACAGGGACCAGCCCTATCAAATGCACCCCCAAACCTGGTTAAAACATTGACATTACAACGTCAGCAGGATGCTGCGACTCACAACAGCTCAGAGGAACCAGGCGCTAGGAAGACTTGAAGCTCGCCACACTGCACAAGTCGTTGCCAATCACTTCCAGGTCAACGTTCGGGACCATCTACAGGCTGCAGCAACGTTTTCCGGCCACCAATACCACAAATGATCGCCCCCGTAATGGCAGACCAAGGGTGACCACAAGACGACAAGACCGCCATGTTGGGCGACAGCATGTACAGAATCCTTTCCTGCAGGCATCCGAAACAGCACGCCAGACAGTGGGAACAACGGAAGACCAATCAGTACTGATGCAGTACGCCGACGTCTTAACAGCAGGAACTTCCATTCCCATAGACATTACCGTGGACCTATCCTCACCCCTCATCATCAGTGTGAACATCTACAGTTTGCCCTACAACACCAAAACTGGCGATACAGGCAATGGAGAACTGTTCTGTTCACAGATGAGAGTCGGTACTGCGTATCAACTGCAGATGGTAGAACAAGAATATGGCGACGACGTGGCCAGCGTTACTCAGACCAATGTGTTATGGAAAGAGACTCATGGGGAGGTGCAATCATCATGGTAAGGGGGGTGGAATAGGCCTGAACCAGTGACTGGGTCCTGTGGTGTTCCAGAACCTTGGTCCAGGGAGAGGAGGCGGCATCACAGCGGTGCGCTACATCGACCAAGCTCTCAAACCCCACGTCATACCACATTTCGCACATCACCGGAACAACATTTTCCAGCATAACGCCCGGGCCCATACTGCCAGAGCTACCCGGGACTTCTGAATGAGTCAAGAGTCTGAATGGACTGCAAACGTTTACGTAATGTCTTGAAATTGTCCTGAGATATTCATTGATGTGTCAGGATATTGTACACAAAAAATGTTTTTGATCAGCTTATTATGTCAATTTCTTTAATGATTTGATTACAGTGCCTATCTAATTTTGAATTCGTACTGACATTTTTTTTTGCTGCTGAGTATATGCATGTGCCAAGTTTGGTGAAGAAACATTGAACGGTTTTAGAGTTCTGCTCCGGAAAACAGCACTACCACCAATTTCAGTCTAAGTCAAACTTGTTGCCATGGAAACGCCAAAAATATTTAATTAAAAAATGAACACTTTGGTGGATATTGTTGCCTTCACTCAAAAGCACAATGTGTTATTTGTATTTTGTGTAACATTCTAATTCAATGCTAGTTAATTGTTTGGATAATTGTGGATCCTCTGTTCAAAGATTTTGCATCACAGGTTTCATATTTCTGGAAGATGGGTCAGTGTACAGGTGCAGACTGTATCTTGGGATTTTCTTTGTGTTCTGGTGCTGTTTCCACAACAAACTACACATAGAAAATAAAATTGGAAAGAATGATTAACAAGCATTCTCACTGAGGTGACATAATCCCCCGCCGCAAATTATCAAATCAAACTTAAAAAGTAATGAAAGTTTAAGATGAAGTTAAATGTCAACAAAAACATTATCTTGCTCTTTAGTTGTTCAAACACACACATATTTTCAAGACTGACTTTGACCTTGACATGAATGTCATAGTGTATGAAATATGCAAAAATAGTACTAAAGAAATTGCTTATTGAAAAACATTCAAGGGAGGTGTTAAAAGTCTATGAAGAAAATCCAGTGAACCATTCTTAAAATATCTTGCTGACAATTCAGGTTAACATTCCGAAATCTTCATAGTGTCGTTGTGACCCTACAAATTATGTGAAGGTCACCAAAATTGACTGGTCCCTGGGCCTTCCCTAGATGAAGCTTGGTGTCAAATATGAAGAAAATCCACTGAATATTGTTTGTGATATCTTGCTGACTACCTTAACAAGGCAATTTAACATGCTGAAATCTTCAAAGTGTCTCTGTGACCTTGAAACTAAAATGAAGGTCACCAAAATCGACTGGGCCCTGCGCCTTCCCTGGATGAAGCTTGGTGTCAAATCTGAAGAAACTGCAGTTAATGGTTCTTGAGGTATCTCGCTGACAAGCATAACATGTAGTTTAATATGCTGAAATCTTCAAAGTGTTTCTGTGACCTTGAAAATTAAGTGAAGGTCGCCAAAATTGACTGGGCCCTGTGCCTTACCTGGATAAAGCTTCGGGTTGAATATGAAGAAAATCCAGTTAACGGTTCTTGAGATAGCTTTACATTCAGGTTTACATGCTGAAATCTTCAAAGTGTCGCCATGACCTTGAAAATTAAGTAAAGGTCACCAAAATCAACTGGGCCCTGCGCCTTTTCAAGATAAAGCTTGATATTGAATATGATATATGCAGGTAAAACGTTAAAGTCCCTTGAAATGAAGGTCAAGGTCACCAAACCTGACTTGGACCTTTCTCATAGTGTGATGAACCCAGGTACCAAATATGAAAAGAATCTAGTAAACGGTTCTTAAGATATTCCAATTCGTACGTACAGACGGAGCCTAATACTATATCCCCCGCTTCGCGCTAAACGCGCGGCGGGGGGATAAAAAAATGGAGTTATCCAGCATGTGATTGGTTTGCTGAAACACACAGAGTATTATTAGTTAGGACAGTGCCCTTCACATAATCAGATTACTGAATTAACTAAATTTGAACGGATGAATAAATGAAGGCGCCACGCACAGTGTTGACAATTTATTTATAGATACCGAAATGATCTGCAACTTGAACATGTGGTTGTATTCACGGTTTTTATAAATTACGATGGGAATTTAAAAAAAAAAAAAATCAAACAACAAAATTTACTAACTGTTCTAATATCTTTGACAGATGTGAATTGCCAGATTCCTACTCTCAGCAGCTGGCTGAGACATTTTTTTCATTGGGCATGTAACTCATTTTCACTCCCAAATTACAATCTGTCAACTAAAATGTATAACAATGAAATACGCATAACTTTCCTCTTTATATATTATTCACAAACGACGGATACCACAGTTCCACAAGCAGAATGCATCAATAACGTTCGCAATCCCGTACATTTCACCGGCAGTGACGCCATTGTGATTAGTCAGTGGTTGTCCCCCTAACGTCAAAAACAAAATGGGTGGGGCTTATTGGCCAGGAGTGGATCGGTCTATTGATTACATAGTCAGATTACTTTAAAACTTTAAAAGTCTTTTTAAAAATTCTCATATTTATCAAGTTTTTGATGATTTCATTTGATACACCTTCCAACATTGACATTGCTGGCAGCTGTAGGTGACCTGCGAGGGCAAAACTAACAAGATCTTTTTAAGGTGACAAGGCAAGATGAATATTTGAATATTCTCAAGCATTGTTGTGTCGAACTCTGATAACTCGATGTGTCGATATAACACCTCAGCCTGGCAAAATCGTTCAAAATCATTATTCAAGCTGTTTTAACTCGATATGGATGTCTCAATATTTCGGATATCTAGATATAATTTCATTGTCCCAAAAAGCAAAATTACCCTTTTAACTCAATATTTGCAAAGAAACTCAATATTTACATACGTTTCATGGGCAACTATCCCTCTGAACTGAGGATATTTCTACAAGTTTACACACAGTGCGGCATGAATCAAAGGGATGCTGTAGGGTATAATAATTAGGGCTAATTGAGTTGATGGTGTCACTTGTTTGTTATTTATTTAGGATTATTTAAGAAGGAATTAATTAGGAAGTACTCACTGTTACGACTAAACACTATTGATATCGGATTATAGTTTCGAATCAAAACATACTGTTTTCACAAGATTTGTGGAATCGTGAGATGGAGGGTGAGTGTTACAACGACTATTCATGTATTGAGAGTGGTTACCTACTATAGCTTTCATGCCACCACCATATGTCAGCCAGTCTAAAGTTTTAGAATTCTTCATTTCGTTTGTTGAATAAATCCAACTTTTGTATCATTCAAGATGGACACTGTAACATGAGCTGTATCGTGTGTGACTGCGATCCCTGTGAGTAAAAATGTACATACAAATAAATATACATGAAATCTACTTTTTGTTCTCTTTCATAGTGATATGTGATGATATGCCCTGGTCGGAAGTCTCAAAGTTCGGATAACTCAATATTTTTTCTTGGTCCCATGAATATCGAGACAACGTTGCTCGACTGCATATGCATTCATAAGCAGAATCTGAACTTAAGTACATCCGAACAAATATGCAGGAGTTGGTAAACTGCCACTGATAAATTTTCTGATCACATTGAAATGTGAAATATATTCGAATGATTAACTTTTTAATCACCTTCACTTGGTTGACTGTTAATAGACTTCGACTGTAGTGGTCTTTTTGTCCTTTATTGTGTATTGTTTTCGCAGTTGATGAATGTCAATTTTTAACCGAGGTTGGACGACACATGCAATGTTTGTTTATCTTTTGTGAACTGGAATACAACACAGGTTTTATGTGGTTCAGTGTCAAAAATGATTAACCTTAACACTTCAAATTAGGACTCTTGCATATTCATAAATCATGGATTATATTCTGCAATTTTCTTGGCATGACATGTTGGAATAGACCTAATAGTGTCATTTGAACAAAAGATGGGATGACATAAAAAATAGCATTTTGTATGACAAATGTTTTTAAATATTTTTCATTATTCAGAAATGTTTAGGCATTGTGCTTATATTTGATGATAAAAATATACAAATTTTCTCCCAGTTCAATATGAGACATTAGAGATATGAATATTTAAATTGGTTGCACAAATTTAATGATTTATACAGGTTCCTAATATCCACTGTCCATCAAGTAATTCAGGTAAATTCAAAAATAGTTACAATATTTATGTTTGCTTTGGCCTTGACCTCTGCATGTTTGAAAATATCAGGATAATTTTGGATAATAATGTTCATTTTTTATCTAGTATTATTGTGCAACAAGGGACAATTACGGATATTGTTAGTAATTATTAGTAAACTTACATCTGGATTACGGTAGCCAGTTTCCTGTGGTACCACAGATACATACAGAATGAAAGAGATTACATAGCTATCCCTAGAGGTATGCCTAAATAGATACATGGTTATTTCCCTTAGCTGTGACGTCAAAGCATTGTTCTTTGAACACCTTCATAATTTTTATATTTTTTTAAAACTACTTTTCCTCATACACTTCGCGGGGAGGCAAGGGAAGGACCTAGATCCTATAATCCAGAGGTAAGTTTACTAATAATTACTAACAATATCCGTAATTGTTCCTAATTATGTCGTAAACGTTCCCTCTGGATTATGGTTGCCAGAATCCCACATAAGGATGGAGGGCCCCAGTGAATGAGGAAGCATAGGAATACCACTATACCTCTGGAATCCAGAATTCCCCTTGGGATAACTATGACTTAGATAACTTCCTGTTCAATATTCCTGCCACCATATTATCTTGTTAATTTGTTACTACTACTAGAACAGGAAGTTAGCATGAGGGAAGATTCTAAAATATTTGGAGAGAAATTAGATCATAATCTGAATTAATTCCTAATTGATGATAACGTTCTTACTAATCCCGTGACCTTATTCCAGTACCGAAACCTCGTTACCAGACATGACGTCACTTCTCGTTCTTATGACGATACTTCCGGATCTATGACATTACTTCTAGTATGTTGACGTCACTTTTCGGTTTATGACATCACTTTTCGGTTTATGACGTCACTTCGATCTTATGATGTCACTTCCGGTCCTATGACGCCATTAATTACATAGTGATTGACGCTAAATGCGGTTATCAAAACTATTCTCTTGCATCCTTCGCATTTGCTTCCACGTTCTCGTGTTTACTTCCGCATTCTGTTATCTGCCGCAATAGTTACGTCACTTAGTTACCAATGACGTCATGTATTATACACGTGCCAATTACATCACTTTCTGAATGTCATTTGCACTGATCTCATTGTGCCGTCAACATCATTATGTAAAATCAATCTGTTCTTCATTTCGTCATGCCTGGAAAAAAGGAAGGCAGCTATCAACCACCAGCTTGTGAGGACGGGGAAGGGCCCTAAGCAGCCAAAGAAGATGCCGAGTGTTGCAGTCGTTACAGGCGGTAATTTCTGAGAATGGTGAGTCTTGCAATAATTATCTTAATCCATTGCCCCCATCTGCATTGGTTGAAATTTCCGATTTCACATCCCCGGCACCAAGTGCAATTCCCAGTATTTCGGGACAGCTTGAAGCAATTCTTAAATTGCTTTCAAACCAAAGAAATCTTCTGAACCCGGTTGTCTCCCTCCCTGTCGTGTTTGACATTTCAGTCCCCTCTACCGCCCCTTCGCCATTAACGTATGACGCTCAGGAAATCGGTGCTCACGTGAAGCAGGCCACCCGTGACAAAATCTACAACAATGAGTACGTTGATCTTTCAACCTTACTTCCTAATGTGAATTCGGGTATTGATAACCCATGGAAAATTGAACTGATCACTGATAGAGACGGTAGTGTCTCTCTCGTCACCCGCCAGCAATCGCAGGGTAAGCCAATCACTCTTGGTGCATGGACATCGGCATTCTATATCTTTATGTCGATTTACATGTCAACACATTTTTCACCTAGTGTGTTACAGGGGATGTTGTCATACTCTGAATCCAGCTATGACGTCACTTCCAGTTGGCATCGTACCAATACTCAGATAAATACTATTCTTATTAAGGCAAATCCTCTAGATCAACTTCCCCAAAAACTAACAGTTCTCTCCAAATTATGTGATCGGTGAAACCATCACCATCCACTGTTATTTAACAAGAAATATAACTTAATTTCTCACCCATCAAACTTGTAGATCTCCTTGAGAATCTCCCGCAACAAGTATCCAAATCCATATGTCCTGAAGTCCTGATGTTTCGGATCGTCTGACGTGAACGGATCCACTTAAGGCTTCCACTCAAACAAAAAACAACACACACACACACACACACACACACACACACACACACACACACACACTTTTGAAAAGGAGGTAAGGCAGAGGATATATGCTGTGCCGCCACTAAAGGCTCTAAATCTCGTAGGACTTCGAAGGATGTGGCAACATCTCTAAGATAAAAGTTCGTAAAAGTATTTGATGTTTCCTTTGACAACCAGATACTATCTGTTCCACCAAAACTGAATTCAAGCTTCCAGAGATGAAGCTAGAGCCCTAATCTCATGAGGAGAAAACTTATCATCTATAGTTTCCTGATCACAGTCTCTATAAGCAAAAGTGATGATTTTCCTAAGCCACAATGAGATGGTATTTTTGGAAATTTCTGAATCAATGCTCTTCTTACACGGAAGAAACAAACGACGGCGACCCCTTCTGAACCCAAGAGTTCTCTGAATGTACCAATGTAAAGCACAAATAGGACACAGTAATCTTGATCTGTCTGCTCTCAAGGCAGTGGTAGGTAAGGCCGGCATTTTATAAATCCTTGGTCCCAATGGCCAGCTAGCAGCTGACTGATTTTTTGCTACAAAGTCTGGTAATGTTCTGCAAGACATATAACGGTAACCTTCCGAGAATGTTATTGATCTAAACTCCAAGGCATGAATTTCCGATACTCTGGAGGCCGTCGCAAGAGCCAACAAGA
Organism: Haliotis rubra; assembly: GCF_003918875.1. Lineage (NCBI taxonomy): Eukaryota > Metazoa > Mollusca > Gastropoda > Lepetellida > Haliotidae > Haliotis > Haliotis rubra. Next base: position 177,377 of record NW_025765152.1, on the reverse strand, counting down.
ACATTGTTATAAATGATAAAAACTTTAAGGTTGTGGCCTGCATGGGTTCAAAAGGAGCTCTCGGAAGACATTTCAGGACTAAGCATAAGTCCCATTTCGGGAAAGATGGAAGGAGTCCTTACATCCTTGAGCTAGAAGGATCTGATCAATTTATGAAGTGAAGAGTTAGTTCTGACTGACAATCCCTCAACATCATAGACTGAAGCAATGGCAGACCTTTATCCTTCTATAGTATTATGTCTTCGTTTCTTAACTTCTCTCAAAAATAGGAGGAAATCCGCAATCTTCGGGATAGACACTGGGGAATCCAAGAGTCCTCTGTCTCTTCTCCACTTGACAAATCGATTCCACTTTGCATTGTAGAGAGCTGCAGTGGAAGGTCTAATAGCTTTGGTAACTGCCAGGGAAGATCTATCGTCAAACCCTTGTTGCTGGAGTGATTTGCGGATAGCCTCCACACGTGAAGAGCTAGGTTCTGCAGGTTTCCGTGGGATCATGTGGAATCCGGTTGACTGAGAAGATTGTCCAATTCCAGTAATCTAAGGGGGAGAGTCCGTGAGAAGCTGGAGGAGAGTGGTGAACCACGTCCTTGCTGGCCAGAGGGGAGCCACTAGATAAACTACACAGTTGTGACACAGGATCTTGGCCAGAACTTCCCTTAACATTTTGAACGGAGGGAATGCGTAGGCAGTCATATTTTCCAAAGGTATAGACATGGCATCCACTGCCCATGCTAGAGGATCTGGCACTCGACTGACATACGTTGGTAGACAATTGTTTCTGTGGGTTGCAAATAGATCTATCAATGGGGTCTCCCATCTTTTCCCGACTAAATCGAAGGCTTCCCTGTGTAGAGTCCACTCCAGAATGACACTGTCTTGCCTTGATAAGGAGACCACAAGAATGTTGAAGCGTCCGGGAATGTGACGAGCCCTTAGGTAACATCTTGTACGTTCGGCAATGGCAAAGAGATGTTGCGTGACTTGCAAGAAAGTCATCTATCTGGTGCCTCCCAGCTTGTTCACATAAGCCACTGCCTTAGAATTGTCCGAGGCTAGCATGACGCTCTTGCCGTGCAGAATCCAACTCCAGTGAGACCAAGGCTTTTACAATGGCTAACATTTCCAATACATTGATGTGGTATACACTCTCCTGTGGAGACCATGTGCCCTGAACTTGCTACTGGTCCATGTGTGCTCCCAATCCTGTGGTCGAAGTGTCCGAATAGATCGTGATATCCTGAGGAGGTGGATGAAATGGAAGTAGAACATTTGACTCCTGAGTCCACCAAAGTAATTCTGTCTTGACATGATTCGGGCAGGCAATTAATGTGTCTAGATCCAAAGTTCTGTTTTGGTTTATCCACACTTGGGTTTCCCGAAGATGTATTCTGCCCTGTAGGGTAAAATCTTGGATGTTAGTCAGAGACCCTAGAAGCGACATCCAGTTCCTGACAGCATCCTGATATCTTGCAGTATTCTGGTCCTTAACTTCTCCCAACGATCCTGTGGAGGATAAATACAGCAAGTTCTTGCATCAAAAACTGCTCCTAAGAATTTTATCCTTGGGGACGGTGTTAATTCCGACTTCTCCGGATGAATGATTAGACCCAAATGTGTAAACACATGAATTATAAACTTGGTCTGCCTTATAAGTCTGTTTGTGATCGTATTCATGGCTAGGAAATCATCCAGATAACCGTGAATGGCTATGGGTCTGTGATGAAGAAAGGCTACAATGGGAGTTATTACTGCCGTAAACAGCCAAGGAGCAAGGGATATGCCGAAAGGTAGGACTCTGAACGAGGCAAGTGGCCCTGCCTGCAGTGTGTATGGGGTCACTCTTGGCTCGGCTATTCAGCTGTAGTGCTCGCTGAGCTGAGATGGTTGGCTGGGCGTCTCTCTCTTTTATTTAGCCAGTGGTAACATCGTGTCGTGAGGTACGATCATCAGCTCCTCTCTGACGAATGCTCTCGGCGGCCCGTCTTTCAAGTAGTACAAGTTTGGTTTGCCATCTTTGACGTCGACCAGGTCTACGATGTACGTCTTCATGGACCATAACGGATTGGTGGCACGTTTTCTGCTGTCTCCCTCGTATTCACCCGGCTGGTACAAATACCTAACGCTGACAAGGTCTGGTAATTATTTTTCTCTGTTTTATCGCCACGTGTCACTGCCGACGATTCAACAGATTTCATTTTGATGGCTTCTCTTAACCACGAGTCTGGTAACTTCGTTGTTGATGGCAACCACCACTTGTGGCAAGTGTCCGACCCATTCCGTATTTCTGTTTTTGGGATTGATTAAATCCCGTGTGTACTGGTGTGAGAATAGGCATTTGGCTAAAGTGCGATTGAATCTCTCGGCGATGGCTTGGCTGCGGTGAGCTCCGTCCACGCCTCATCTCACCTGGACTTTGTGCTTGGCCAGCAGCTGCGGCATGGCTCCCATGAACTCGCGTCCGGGATCGATTTGCAATACGGCAGGCCAGGTCAAGCGACTGCATTTGTATATGCATTCTAAGGCTTTGACGACTTCATTCGAATCTTTCATTGTCAATGGTTCGGCTTCTTTGAAGCGACTGGCGACATCGACAATTGTCAGGGTGTACTTGTAGGTTTCACGTCTCACCCTGTCCTGAGGTAGAAACAGTAGGTCGGCATGGTGAATGCGATGTCAAATTTTCTTCTCGGGATGCGCCGGCAGGTAAACTTTCCAGATAGGTTGTTTATTAAGCCAAGCTTTTGCTTTCTCTTCTGGGACTCAAGCAGCTTTGGCGAGTTTCGGGATGGCACTCGCACCTTTCCAGTACCCACGTGGGCTGTAATAAATTTTCTCCATGTATGTAATGTGTGTTTTAATTATATAATATGCGCATGTGTCCGAGCGTGTCAGTGGTGACTCCGTCAATGGCGATCCATCGTTTTGTGTCCATGGGAGACAGCGACATCTTGTTGAATCTCAGTCCGTATATCCTGTGTCCGTCGCTTCTCAACATGTTCATTTGGTGTTTGAATGTTTTATTCTTGAACAGGGCTTCCTTGAATCTGGCATGCTTGATGTGTTTTTTCATGCCTTTTGCCTTTCTGATTTCGTCGTCGTTTGCTTTCTTGATGGAATACATCTTTGATCGGCGTGCCCGCGCATTCGTCCTCCATCTTACCAGCATTTTTTTGTTGACTAGGCTGTGTAAAGGATGGTCTTTCGGGTAGTCGCTGGTGTCGTACAAATGGCTATTATCAGCCATGTCCTTGTACAGCACTTCGCACTTGTCGACGTACTACTTCTTCAACTCGTTGTAGTAAAAGTCGTACATCAAGTGTTTGGGTAGGTCGAGGATGCTCATCCCCTCGTAAACGGGCCAGTTGAATTTGATGTGGCTTTTGTTCATGTGCAGCGCCGTCAACTCGTCGTCGATTATTTTGCTTCGGTTGAATGCCGGGCTGGCTATCAGTTTCCTGAGGTTTTCTCGTTCTGACTAGTTTCATGTTAACGCGTTTTCTCAAATTCTCCATCGTCTTGCCGAACACCGAGTTGCTCATGAGCTTGTACAAGTTTTTCTCAAAATCGCTGGTGGCTAGCTTTCGTAAATCTGTGTTCATTCTGATGTAAGGCTCCATCAAAGGTCTTTGATCGAACTCGAGCGCCCTGTGAATTTTCGTGATTTTCATTCCCGGCGACAAGTACAGCTGCAGGTTACGATAGTGAACGATGTATTTTTTCTTGTTCATCATGTTCGGTAAAATATTTTTTACGTTAGCCAGCTTATTTTTTCTAAGCAATGTTTGTTGACATCCAGTCCGGGTTCACCGTTAATTGTTCGGGAGGTAGCGGATAGCTGTTGTGCGATTCATGTAATTCTGCGGGATATTCCAAGTCCACTTCAAGTATGTAGCTTTTGTTCGAATCTGGCGCGATGCTGTTAACGTCAATATCAGGTTATACCCATTCATATGCCCCTGTGGGTAGATACTGACTCATGGCCCAGCCATACAAGTTGTTGGCGTCGAGATAGAGGATGTGTTTGCTCGGTTTGCTCATGTCGTGACCGGGAACGTACTTGTTGTTGGCTTTGGTGTACCGTTTGGAGGCCATTGAAACCCCGCCTTGCAAGCTATTCTCTACGAACAGGTGCATGTCGTAATCCGTCAGTAGTTTCAGTTCCACGACAAGTTTTATCAACAAGGCGTCCCAAGAGAGACCGGGGGGGGAGGAGAAATACCACGCGGGGTTTAGGCCGTACTGTTTCGAGCACGTTTTTCTGAATATTTCGAACACGTCGGCCAGCAGCAGCACATTGGTTTTCAAGTCGTGGTAGTTGTCAAAATTCTTGCAGCTCAGTTTGTCCCACACATTGAGGGCGTGCTTGTAATCCTCGGGGTGATGGTTGCTGTAAAAGCAGTCAATGGGAGGCAATCGCGTCTCGTCGAACCTGGACCAGTCATCCATGTATTCGTAGGTGTAGACACCCTTCCTCAGCAGCAGAGGTCAAGTCTCGGCGTCGGTGTATCGATTGGTGATGCTGAAGTAGTCTGGGTTGTTGGCGTTCACTAGACTGTCTAGAGACGACAGCAGAAACTGAATGGTGTCGATAAATTTCAAACCGTCTAACGAGAGAACGAGATGTATTTTTCCATGTTGTTGGGGATGCACGTTATGTTACTGTTGACCTTCGCGATGGCCTGCATGATCAAGTGAGAATCGTAACCGCGAAGATTGTGTAACACGATGGGGATTTTGATGGTTTTGGGATTGATTTTGAGCTTCAAGTTGCACACGTTGTGTGCGGCACCTCTGTACTTACCAGTGACGTGACAGTGATCTCTCACGGAATCGCCGCACAGGGGTTTGTCGCACACGTGGCAGTGAGTGCTGTCTTCATGAGCTTGTCGGTCGTCTTGGGTCATGCACATGGGGACGATTGTGTACAACTTTTTCCTGATGGTTTTCTCTTCGCGTTGCAAACAGGTGATAAAGTCGTATTTCGATTGATCGTACAACAGTTGCTGAAACTTTTATCCATGCGTAGTGATACTTGTCGCTTTGCTGGATCATGAATTAATTGATCGTCTTGCATCCGTTCGGAGGGGCTGATCGTTTTGTTCCCTTCGTGTCCGAAGACGTTGATGGCTATGTGGTTGTTCTGTTTTTCGATTTTGGCGATCTGGGAGATGGGGTGTGTTCGTCTATGCTGTCCCAGTTAAGCCCGTCTTCTTCGGGATAGCTCCAAGGTCTGTTCGAATTAACGTTGGCCGGAAACAAAGCTGATCTGATCGAATCGTCGCCTTTGTTTTGATATTGACCATGGCTTGTCTTTTCTTGTAGTATGGTGGCAAGTGCAGGTATGATCTGCTTTTGAAGGGCATGTAGTTCGCTACGTCCAGATAGACCGTGGCGATCCTGTCCATGACCCAACCAGAACCCATGTGCGTGTAGCGTTCCAGGGATGCTCGTATTTTGTCCAACGAGGTGTCGATGGACAATGTTTGCCTCTGAAGTAAGGCTAGACGTGCTTGGTGGCGCCATCCGTCGCTGTTTGTCCAGAGACATTTTCACCGTGATCTGAAATTTGAGGCTTCCCAGGTCGTTCAGTTCCTCGTTGACTTTGTCGGCAATCAGAGGTTTGATGTCGTCGACGTTCACGTTTTGTCGACATTCATCCGCCAGCCTCTCAGATACTTACCTACCTCGTCCTTCGTCCGTGCGAACTGAGTTCGACGGGTTTGTGTTCCTCCAGTAGTTAGACGAGCTCAACTTTACTCATGCGTAAATAACCTCTCAGCCCATGTTCCTTTGCTAGGAGCATGAGTTGTTTCACTGTGGGAGGAGGTTGTCCACAGACGGGTTTCATGTCGAGTAATCTCAACAGCTGAGGTTTCTTCAAGCGTGAGTAACCGATCACCGCACGTTTTTAGCAATCGCTTTCAGTTCTCAAACAGTGAGCATTGTTGCTATATATTCAGATGCAAACTCAAATCTCTAATACGTTTTGCTATATTCAGATGAGAAGTCAAATCTCTAATAGGTTGATATGCTAAGTCAAATCTCGCCATTAAATACTTAGCAGCTGCGTCAATATGTCTCATAGTTAGCCTTTCGACGGACAGACCCCATGCTCACCAGAAATTGATTATTGCCTAAACTGTTAGACCGATCGTCACGAAATTTTGCATGTATCTTCGCTATACATTGTACCTTTCTCACAGGCAATCGTTCTTTTAGATAACACTCTTCTTTTGGGAGTTATGGCTTTTGAAAAGAAGAAAAGGATCCTACGCTATGCGACAGAACATAACATGAAGCGCATGTAAAATCAGATTTTTATTCGAAGATTTTGGTTGCGTTCGTTGAGATAATCTATTTTCGTTAAGTAGATGAGATGACCTCGTACCACGTCCGCTCCGTGGGCTTTGCAACGGAGATAATGACATTTCACGCCTTACGCCGCATACTTTGCAGGTGTAATTCACGAAACCTTTTCGGATGGACATCATGTGTATGCCGCAATATTTGGTGGCGCTTTTCCTGCCGCAGATCTCGGTTTTGCCGAGCAGCACATATTTGCAGTTATATGGTGCACGTCGTCCCATTTTTTTATATATACACACATAAATATATTTTTAGTCTAATTGTTTGGCGATCAACCCGGCGATCAGCGTTATGAAATCCAGGGTCTTTCTGTTCCTGGGAAGGCGTCTACTGGCATTTAGTGTTTTCCGGCGAGCAGGTAGTATTCTTGCATGGCATTCGTGGACGTTCTTAAACATTTTCGCGTTCGATGTTCATGAAATCGATTCTGTGCATGCGTTTTTGGCGTAAAAGTTCTCAGATGTTCAGCTTCCACTTTGGCCGCATTTGACGTTCATAATTTGGAAAAGAGATAATTTGCTGCCAGGGCATGGTGACCATCATCGCGGCCATTATTATTCTATAGTGGTTTTTATTATTTGAAAATATTTTCTTTATAATTTCTTGTTTCACAAGAATGTCCTTGGTGGCCATCGCCATCCTTAAGTCCATGACGAGCATGCCCATGTCCTGCATGTTGAAATCGAGTTTGATCGTCGGCTGTTTGAGAACCATGTTAACCTAGTTAAGACCACGGCAGCATATGCATCATTGTTAGTCTGGCGACCTTGGTGGCTTGATATGCATCATTGACGAATGTTTTTCCTTCAAACGACAACGTGTGTTTTATAACATAATATGCAGATTTATTTCTAATTGTGGTTGCATTGGTTTTGGTTTTGGTTTGGTATATAGCATAACGGCGACCACGCTTAATCCGGTTGCCACGACTGCTGCAGCGACAATCCACTGAGTGTAATAGGTATTATTCTTGTGGTGCTTGGCTAAATGACCTTTTCTACCGGCGGCGACATTTTAGGATTCTTGCTGGTGACTAGTCTTATCGGTGTCGTTGCTTCCTCTGGCGGCATCATCGTTTTCTCCCCTGTTGCGCATCCATGTTGTATATTATTATTATTTTCTTCTTTAAATTGACAATGCTTTGCCGTGATGATCTTGGCGGTTACCAGAGTCAAAACATGCCTTATCTCTAGTACAGCTGGCATATGACGTAGCTCAAAGCATGTTCGATGAACGGAGAGCTTCCCACAGGTAAAGTCAACGTTCCGGCAGAATGGGAGGGAAGTACGACGCTATGCTGGTGTATATCTGAGTCATTGGCTGAACCTATGGTTTTCGTCATTTTGGCGCCGAGTCTGGACTCGTATCTCGCGTACAGCTTATCGATTTCTTCGGTGGGCATTTTATGAATTTTATCGGGAGTATGGTCCCCGCCCAAGTATTAATGGCTTTGCCACCGACCGCGAGCGCCACCAGTCTCTCTTTGCTTATTATTATTATTATCGGTATCCATCAGTTGTTCGAGCAGTTCGTTGGACTCCATCTTATGATGTAACAAACGATTTATAAATCTAAATAAATAAAATCCGATGCACGTGAGACACAACAAGATGAAAGTCAAGTTACACGCGACAATAATATAAAAAAAAATCGCCATAGCAAAATTGCCCGATAGACAAGATTTCAATTATTCTAGTCAACCCTGATTTTGAATAATTAATTTCCTTAGGATTTCGTCAGCCAATCAGGTGTAAGCTCTACCTATACTCGGCTATGTCCGTTGCTTTGTTCCCACGGTCCTAAAAATAACCTGGTCACCAGCCTTTTACCCACTGAATAAATTATATACAACAGAATATTAACACAAAGACGATTCGTATAGGTGGTCTCAACTCAGCTAGTGGTAAAGTGACTACTTGCTATGTCTAGCATACATTTCAGAGGCTGTAGAAAACAATTTTAGAATCGTAGCGCGAGTTAAATTTAGCTTGAACGCACCAGCTTAAACGGAGTGAGGTTTGTGGTGGAAGACTTGATATATAGAGTTTTGGTATGTTTTCAAATCCGGCTGATATTTTTCACACTGATAAATTTTTAAGCAGGTGCTAAGCATTTTGCTAAAAACACTCGATAAGCCACGGACTGGTCCGTTTTAGCACAAGTTTGGCGTGTTTCGTTTCGGCTAACAGTTTCTTCACTCGTTCTCGTTCTTGCTTGGTCGGTTTTCTCGCAAGCATTCCTCGAGTGAATCCCTGTCCTTGCAGTGAAATATGGCGACCCATCGCAACTGTTCCCTTAAGTCTTTCAGCACCGAGTTGAATTTCTGCACACTCAAACGCTGTGTTTCATGTGCCGGCCCAAGAAGGCCAGGTATGACAGCCAGTTTTCACGATTTCCTTATTGGCGCTGCAGTCGTCCAGGATGAACAGCGTGGATTCTCCTTTAAACTTGTCATGGTAAGCACGCAACCAGTCCTGAAGGCACGTTCCAGGATCAATTATGTGCATGTCAGGGTCCGTCATCACCCACGGTCTCTATTGAGTTGCGCGTCCATAATCATGTACAAATATAAATTTAACTTGCCGGCGGTTTGCGCCTTCTTGGTGATTTGGATGGTCATCCTCTCACTGCCGTTGTCGATGCGGCTTCCGCTGCCGCGTAATGTTTAATGTTTATCCAGGTACAGACCGAGCGTTATGTAGGATAAACCTAGTTCTTTGAGGACGTCGTTGACTTCTGGCACGTGCCACTTGATGGGCTGGTAGTTTTCTTATCTCGTCCCACTTCTGGTGAGCTCGCATGCCTTGGCTGAACATCTGGTTGGGCACGCCCTTGACGGTCACTTCGACTTTCGTTATCTTGGGATTCCAAGTGTCTCTTTGAAATGGCTCGTATTCCGCCACGGGAATGATCAAGATGCCTTTCATCGATCGGGCCGGCACATTCAGGTTGATGTTCCACAACGTGTCGCTCTTGTCCTTGATGATATTGTCCGCGATCGTATAGGATGGACAGCTTTCCCGAGTACCGGTTGCGAATCTGCCGGGCCAGCTCCGGGTTCATGACCATGTCGAAGTCCAGAGAGATGTTGTCGATGACGTAGCTGGCCTCAGTGCCGTCCGGTGTGAGATGACTTTGCTGCAGTCGTTGAACGTGAGTTCGTATTACAGCCGGTCGCCCAGCCCAGCCCGGCAGCCCGAAGTCAAGCGGTATGCAAAACCGGTTCCCGTATGCCTCGGCAATGGCTTTGTCCTCTGCCGGTATCTCATCGAGCTTGTCTTGCGTGTAAGCTTTTCCCACATGTATGTCATTCGATCTGCAGGTAGCCCAACAAAGTCCTTGATAGAACATGTCAGTGCGTATTCCAGAGGTCTGCGTAACACTAAAACACGTCACTGTCATCAATGCTCACCACCTCATTCCTGCTGATTTTGATGGTGCTTTTCTTGACGATGGCACGACCCAGGTTGAGCATGATCGTGCGTTTGTTGTTCGTGAACTCCAAAGTGATCTGAAAAAACAGTCGAGCCGTGCTGGGGGACGATGACGTCATTCGCGCCCAGGTTGGGGAATTGAACCAGCAGCGTTTGGTTTTGATCGATCGTGCTCGGATTGTGATGGTCACCGACTGACGCATGGCTCAGGCCCCTAATGGCTCTCTCGATGTTCGGAAAGGATCTAGCTTTTGTCCGTATTGCGACATTGTTTATATTGAAAATATATATATTATAAGTTTAATATAAACAAGTGTTTGCCACTGATATGGCAATGTCCCCCGCCGCTAATGAATGGAATATCCATATTTACTACTTTTTATTTTTTGGTCACATACAAGATGCCTGAAATGACTGGTGTCTGCATGATCACCCAATGAAGGCTGTCAACATAACTGAAAACATTGGGTGCAATGTTTTATGAGATATCGCGTTTAAATCAGTTTGAAAAGCGGTCAAAGAGTCGTGGTGACCTTGAAGATAAGGTCAAGGTCACACAAAATAACTGGTGTCTGAGTAATCCCCCCAATGTAGGCTGTCACCAAATTTGAAGACATTGGGTACAACAGTCCATGAGTCGTTGCATTAACAAGAATTTGAAAAGTGTTCAAAGCGTCATGGTTGACCTTCAAGATCAGGTCAAGGTCACCAAATTCGACTGGTGTCAGCGTTATCCCCCAATGTAGGCTGTCACCAAATTTTAAGACACTGGGTACAACAGTCCATGAGATATCACGTTAACAAGATTAAGAAAAATTGGTCAAAGTGTCGTTGTGACCTTGAAGATAACGCCAAATAAACTGGTGTCTGCGTAATACTCCAATGTAGGCTGTCACCAAATTTCAAGACATTGGGTACAACAGTTCATGAGGTATCGCGTTAACAAGAGTTTGGAAAGTCGTTGTGTTGTGGTGACCTTGAAAATAAAATCAAGGTCACCCGAATCGACTGGTGTCTGGGTAATCCCCCAATGTAGGCTGTCATCAAATTTGAAGACATTCGGTACCACAGTTCATGAGATATCGGGTTAATAAGAATAGGGACATACGAGAGACGCCGCTGAATACATAGTCCCCCGTTCCGCTTTGCGACAGCGGACAAAAATGGCCCAACTCAGCGCAACGGTCGAACGCTCTCGATCACAATGATCTGAAAGACGTGCCACAACGTGTTCAAGTAGCTTCGGATGGACTCGACGGCATACTGGCAAAGCTAGATTCAATACCCCTCAGGGAAATTCTAGCTCTAGACATTTCCCTGCAGACCATGCGTGGATCGCTCATGAACAACGTAGCCAAACTGAAGGAAATCGACAACACATCGCTCGCGAAAACAGAAAACGCGATGAGGTGCCAAAGGGTGACAAGTACAGCCAAGATCGGATCGCCAACAGAATTCACGACCTGGAAGACGAGAGATCTGCTGGAATAGAAGCCGCTTCCACCAACTGGGAAGCCCTCTGATCACAAATCACCCGTGTGCGCGAAACCATCGCCCGAGTCTTGAACGAGGACACCACGTTGGCCGACAGGATCCAAACTTTGTTCCGGGAACGAGGGATCACCATCACAAGCATTCTGAATGCCTTGGGCTTCATCATATCGACCCTGGTCGTATCGCTGACGGGCGGAGGAGGCACACCAATCCCAACACCACCAACACCACCAAGCCCATCAGGCGGCAGCAGCTACTGGATCAAAAAACATTTGAAACCTCTCGGGGAAGCCTTGACGAGAAACCCCCGATAAAGCCGCCGAAGCGCTGCCTGGCATCTTGGGCAGCATCGTTTCCTGGTTGCTAGGATTCTTATCGAAAAACAGTCACGTGGCTCGGTCAAAACCATGTGGGCTTTCGACGGTGCCGTGTACGTCACAGCTAAGGAATTTTTAACCAAATGAGGCACCGTCCGACCGCGATCCCACCGACCACCAGCGCCGTTTTGAGATCGATGTGCTGCTTATTGTTTGCCCGCACGTGTGAAGGCTGCTGCCGTCGTCGTGGTTTTACTTTTGGGGGCGGGGGTGCCACCACGATGCCAGTTTCATACTGCGGCACGACTCAACTCGCGTTGTTGATGTCCAGGTTCAAGCCCAACTTTGATCGCCGGTGCCGATGACGATTTCGTTGTTGTAGCCAACGACTCTGTTCACCCTCAGTTGCATGTTGCTCGGAGCCATGTATAGTCCAGCGCATGCGTCTACTTCCGAACATGTAGTCTACTTTCGTTTTGATAGCGCTCGATGGCACTAGATAGTTCGATCGAAGATGCGATGGCATCCTCGATGTTAGCCATGAACTGTTTCTGCGCGTCGTAAGCTGTCCCTTCACCATAGATGCCAGAACGTGTTTGCGTCTGCGCGCCCAGCATGGCCCACACGTATCGTTCGAATCGAATCGTTCAATCTGACAACACCGGCACGAGTAAACCCTTTCGAATTGTTCACCATGCTTATTTTCCAATCATCCGCGGGTCCCTGTTTAAACCTCCAAACGCGGTAATCCTTGCCGTCATCTAAAGCCATGTAATGGTCGTTCCACTTGTTTGCCGTGACGTAATGATACAACTTGTAACCCCAATCTTTCAACAGCTGTTTGCTGGCTTCAGGCAGGAGAGGCATGTTGTGAACGAAAGGAATGCCCAAAGCTTGGTTCGGACCCGGCAAACGCCAATCGACCGTCTTCGGATCTAGTTCGAATTCACCGCAAACACGTTCGTACACACTTCTATTGTACGGATGGTTTACTGCAATCCACGCCTTGTCCTGCGGAATTTGGGCTCTGATCTCTTTCAAAATACGCCTAATCTGGTAGTACACGTGAAACGAGAACACGGGCTGACTCAGTTCATCACGGCGATCGTTGTTCAACGTCACACCGCACCCAGTCGTCGAGCAGTACAAGAAATTAACCAGAGGCACCACCACGGAATTGAAAATATCAGTTTTAGACATTAAACACAATTCCGTAAGTATAGGATATCTCAGTGCGACGCTGCACATACGAAATAAATGAGTCAAGGAACACGCGATAGAAAATGCACCAACATAGCGATCTCCGACCTCGGGGACATGCGCGGATTGGACGAACATGGAGTCGACGGCAAACTGTACACCTTGCAACTGAAAACAACATTTACAAATGCGTCGAACTGCAACCGGTAGCAAGAACGACCTAGCAATTTCATTGATACCGAAGGAGTCCGCAATTACAACCTGGTCCGCAATGATGAAGATGAATGTACGATAACCCCAGCGTTCCGCAGCAGGCTATTCCACCTGGACGAGACCACTGGCGTCTTCAGAATCATGCAGTACACTCTCATCTTCAACGACGATAACAAATGGGCATTAGTGCCATCCCAAATCGACTGGAATCTCAACATCACGCTCGGATCTCCCCACGATTACACGGACAACAAAGATCACTATCTGATGAAAGTCATGAACAACGGAATGCTGCTTTCGGCTTACGCCCCGACGCATAGACACAGCGTGATCGTAAGCGCGCTGACCCCAAAAGTAGCTCACATGATGTCGAGCAAACCCGGGACGCAAAACGTGGGATTGCAGATGGTGTTGGTAAACATCCTGTCCTGCCGCCGTCAGCACGTATCGTCGTCGAAATCGTGAAAGGGATCAAACTCCGCAGGGACAAACAATAACAACACCAACCTTGCTCCATTTATGTGTGGGTGAACTCAAATGTCTACACCAGTCTGCAGGGAGTCACCGTCACCTGGGAAGACACGATATCGCTCACTAAAATTTTCCTACCCGACAACATACATCTCATGGGTTTGACGTGCACATCCTAGGAATTAACCGAAAACCAATTGAAAACCAATTCGTAATTTGTATAAACCATCCCAACGAAATGCTAGCCAATCTCGGGGACACACGGGGATTTGATCTGCCTGGTGAGGAAAACACCCTGTACGCCATGCACTTACAAAACAATGTGTACGGACGAGTGTCACTGGCAGATTTCAAAGAGCCTGACTGGTTGATCGACATCACCCTCACCTCGCCCCTCGTATTCATTAAAAAAAAACAGTCGCGTGTCTGTAGTGTAAAGCGACAGGATACTTATTTCTTTCCGAGTCGTTTCATGGTAATCTGTTTTGTATCAAACCATCTGTCATGTGACCAATTTCCATGGCAGCCACAACACACATTGCTGTTTTCGCTAATTCGGCGATGGGATTTGGCTCATTATTTAATTATGTTTTGGGAAATCCATTACAGCGACAGTTAAGTATGATTCTTTATGCTACTATCAGTCGTCATTTTAAGATTCCCGTAGATTTCTGTCTTCAATCTTGATGTGTTATGGTAACAACTCAGGGGCGAGCGTGGCTAGACTGAATAAATGACAGGTTTATTCGCGGTGTATAAATTTTCGCGCTAAAATGTTTTGCGCGAAAATAAAACCTGCGCGAAATATAATACGTTTACAGTAATTCTCATGTCCTTTCCCCCGACAATAGACGATACCGTACAAGTTTTACGAATACTGGATCACACGGGCAACATGTTAGCTCCAGTCAACTCGGATGCATCTTTAGCGGCGGACATACCCGATTACCAACAGTATTTTTTCGATTCAAATAGTATTTTTCGATTCATATCAAATTACACACCACGCTCGTCATAGAATTCTATCTTGCAGACTCTCATGGGTCGTCAGAACGACATTCTTTGGATGGACTGTCCATCAGCTGGGACGACAGACACATACACCAACGTTGCCGTATCATCATACGGCTGGGATCGATACCCTTAGCAAGCCTCGATTGGGTTCGTGTTATTGAAACAGGACCTATTCAGATCTGGGCTATTTACTTTTACGATAATCTAAACCATATCAGCCTCAAGTACATCTATCGATGATTGACGGAAAACCAATTAAATATTATTTTATAAGAAAATATACATATAGGATGGGACTGTACCCAGTCGTGGATGAAGTAGCAAAAACACTGGATACCGTTAACAGGTTTCCTTTGCAACAGTTATGAGTCATCAAACAACAACTAGAACGTGAATGCGATACATGATCAGCATTACAGAAAAAATATCATAGGGCTGTCCATGGACGGTGTCGACACCGCCCTGATGGCAACCAGCATGGGATTAGTAGCGACAGGTGACAGATTGTTATCCACCAAAGTGGTCGCACCCGTGGTGCTAGGCATCAAAATAACAGCTGGAGTGGCAGGGTTGATAGGATTGGCCCTGAAGTTCGTATCTCGCAGACTGCAACGTAAAGCATTGAAACACGACGCAATTAGAATTCTACCTGAAGCGAAATTAAACACAATAGGCGATCATATTTCCACCGCGCTCACGGACTGTAAAATCTCTGAGGAAGAGTTTCATTTGGTGCTATCAGAAATCGCAAAATACCACAGAATGAAACAAGAGATGCGAACCAAGTCTTGTGAAAGCACTGTCATCAGAGAAGACGAGAAAAAGAATTTCATAGAACAAGGGAATCATCAGGCCTGGCAAGCCTATTTTACGAAAACCAAACAAATCATAGAAGGAGATTCACAATTGGCGGACATCAACATAACATAGTTGACAGCCAGCGACCTGGCAGTCAGCAAAATGAATTCACACACACACACACACACACACACACACACACACACACACACACACACACACACACACACACACACACACACACACACACACACACACACACACACACACACACACACACACACACACACACACACACACACACACACACACACACACACACACACACACACACACACACACACACACACACACACACACACACACACACACACACACACATACACACTGCGACTCGCCCACAATGCTCGCTCAACCCAGACTAGGAAAACAACTCTGAACTGTGAACCGTGAACTGTGACCTGTCAATTCTGACCTCTCTCTCGCTTGCAGGATAGACTAGGAAAATCGATTACCAAGACCAACGGGAGCCGTGGTGGCTCCGTTCGCTAAGCTGCTGGGGTCAGCTTGATTTCGTGCAGCTGCGCAACTGTGCGATTTGCGAGTTAATATCCCGTCTGGCCTCTCAAGATTTCCCGAAACGACAAGTAAGGTTATCTGAGGCTCGCAGTTGGATGCAATCGTACGAGGGAGGAAGCCTTGCGCATCGCAATCTATCTATCTATTCCTTTCTCCCTCGTTGGGGTTGTGACCGCAGCGAACATTTTGCTAAAAAATTTCAGCCTCGCTACTTTATAACAAGTACGGCAATACGTTGGATAGTTAGCCTTTCGACAGACAGACCCCATGCTCACTAAAAAGTGAATATTTCCTAAACTATTGGACCGATTTTCGTGAAATTTTGCATGCACCTCCGGTAGTAGTATACACAATAGCGAAACGGATTAGGGCCTGCCCAAGGTCTTCATTTGGTTAATTAAGGCCTTGGGAAGGACCTGGTCCCGTTCCGCTATTGTTTATATTACTTAAAATTCCTGGAAGTAATAGGATCCTTTGCTTCCACCACTTGTTGACATTGGCCGGTGAAAATAATGGCTGTTGGAACATCAAATCTTTAGTAGATTCTGGTAAAATCGGAACCGAGTTGAGCTTGTGAGTCTTCACCATAGCAGTGAGTCTGCCCAGCGAATACACCTGGCTCTGAGTAGCATCCGATACGCCCTGATATAACACATCTAGGAAAGAGTGAGCCAATGCAACCTCGTGCACTGACATAGCCACTAAGGTGTCTTTTTTAATTCCCGGATAATCTTTGAACACCAGAAAAAGCAGAGCACGGACACCAGCCGTGAACCAGTTTATATATGATAGTATGTCAATAGAAGAACGGGGTCCAATATCCAGTTCCTTGAAGTCTCTAGGAAGGCATGGTATGACGTGGTCTCTGACTCCTAGCCTCCAGTAAGCTGAAGTCCTTATCTAAATGAGGCAAACTGACAGGTCCTGACTGTGGATGGCATACGCTGGTCTTAGGAATCCTAGGTAATGACTGTAGCGAACTAGACTCATTGTAATTATCCAAGGTAGCCTTGACAACTGAAGAATGTGGTAAAGATAACTTCTGAGTACGTTTTGGGGGTAAACATCCCGACGAGCCAAGCTCAATGGGTATCTCCTGTTCCATAATTCCTGTAGGCGGCGGCAATGTATTTGGATAAAGAGCATCAAGCAGTTCCATTTTTTCATTCAAGGACCGTATCCATAGATGGCAATGTAATAAAACCTTCCCTCATGACTAGTTCTGGGTTAGCCGCAGGATAAGCCATATGCTCTGAGAGGACCAGGACTAACGGAATAATTGGAGGATTGTCCGTATCAATGAACTCTCGACTAACTGTAGCCGTAACTGAAGAAGACCATGCACCATCCGCCACACTCTCCGTAGAGCAAGCCACCCCATGCTGTGTGTGAGCCGTCGAATCTAAGTTATATAACGGCTGATTAGGACCCATGCCGACCACCTTAACCCGGCTAATGGAATCCTGACCAAGCCACGCCGGGGATGCCAAACCGCGCGAGTGTGACACGATAGCCGGCTCGGCAGGTAAGCTAGCTTGTGTGCTGACCCCTCAGGGTTGACAGCCAGGGACCATGTCCCTCCTGCTCAAAGCCTTAGCTTCTCCCACCGAGGGGATCGGCTACCCGGCTTCAGGACGTGGGTGATTCTGGACCAAACCGAGCAGAGCACCGCCCCGCCCTACGGGGAATGACTCTAGACTTTCCGACTTGAAAGAAGATAATAGCTCCGTAATAGCTGACAAATTGACCTGGCTAGATGATGAACTTGATCTAGACTTAGATTAAGACTTAACTTAACTGCTGAACTAGAAGGCTGAGAGGCAGGTTTCTTACTCCTAGAGGAATCTGAGTTTTCTGACAATTTCCTTTTCCTTGCCTGATTACAGGCTCTTTTCATATTAATCCATTTTTCAGTAGATAAGGCAGAACATAGCAAACAGCGATCTTCTACTGTGCAAGGGGCTCCAACAAAACATGATGCACATAGAGAATGTGGATCCAATTCAGCCATAAACTTTTGGCATTGAACGCATTTATTTTGTGACATAACTAAGTCCAAAAAAGGCGGGAAAATTCTAAGCTTCACCAAAAAGTCAAATTTTTCACAATAAGTAATAAAGTCACAATGCGATTGTCTAGTGACCAAATGCGATCTCTACTGACCGTACACTTGAAAAATCTGTAAGAATAAAACTTGACAAAATTCTTTACCACCCTGAACACGTCTGTGCGTGACCATACAGAAAAAATTGTGAAGGTGTTGAAAGAACAATGCTGTGATGTCACAGCTAAGGGAGATAACCATGTATCTATTTAGGCATACCACAAGGGATAGCTATTTTAATCTCTTTCATTCTGTATGTATCTGAGGTACCCACAGGAAACTGGCAACAATAATCTTGATAATTCAGAGGGAACGTTTACAACATAATTAATTATATTGGTTCAGTTGTTCCGTTTAAAATCGCTTAAAATGTGCCACATGCTGAAATTAATTATCAGCAGGTTGATAAAGAAGTAATATGCATCTTGCTTCTGATTCTAATTTAGTCTTATATTTGTTCCAGTTATAACAAAAGAAAAAGCAGTTCAAGGCTACCATTCGTCATTCCAATACACATGATATCAGTACATTTTACTGATTATTTAACATGATCTTAGATGTACATGTACACCTGTATACAAATTGTTTTTGAAAGAAAACACAAATATTTGTTAAATGTTACTGTGAATAACCAAACCTCAAAATATTCAAAATATTGGTAGGTGGATGGTAAAAATGAGAAAGAAAATATAACATACCACTGGTTCTTCGACACCTTTTGTGATTGACTCAGGAGTTGCTCTTTGGCCAGTATCTTCAGGCTTTAAAACTGTACTTCCATCCTCAACCTTTTTTCTCTTCATATTGCTCCCAGACAAGTGTTCATCGTGGCTAACTTCAGACTGAGACTGATCTTTCCTTTTCCCTGTCTCATCGGACCTTGCAAGGTTTTTTGCTGTTGATGTATTTTGATTTTCTCTATCACCTGAACCATGCTGTGACTCAAGATCTGGCCCTGTTGCTTCTGTACTGGTCTTGTCAGATACAGAGGTGACTGTTTCTGTTGTAGCAACTGTCTCACTCCCACCATCATCTGGTGTAGTAGAATCTACATCTGCTGGTGAACACTTTCCTTCACCTGCCCTATTGCTATCATTTGTATCCTTCCTTTCCTTTGCATTTTCGTCACCCACCGAAGGTACAGTTCCACTCTTGGATGCATTTTGTTTAGTCCCTTTCCCTCCCTTCTTCTTTGAAATAGGATTTTTTCCTTCTTGTTTAGATCTAGTAAAATTGAAAACACACCCTGTTATTAAGGATCATGATATTTGACTTGGTCAAATTTCTTCAGCAAGTAAAGCAAGTAGAAATTGAAATTAGAATTACATATGTGTTTTAACTACATGCAAACGCAATCCCATTCCAGAGACATCCACACCAAAATTCACTATGTGCAGGAAATACTTTCAACCAAGGTCTTCAAAATCTATAAACTCTCCTGTCAGAAACTAATTCAAGTGATTTCTTATTGACTATTAGTATTACTATGTGGCTGAGGATTATTGGTAGTGACAGCTAAATTAATGATGCACTCGTAAAATATCAAGTTTTTGAAGTGGTCTCATTAAAATATGGTCACAGTGTCGGTTCACACTAAACAAAGATCTGAGGACTTCCCACAATGGTTCACATCAGTACAATCTTTTATCTGACCAATCAGAGCAATGCTTACCAGATCATGAAAGTGAAAGTCAATTTGTGTTTTCTCATTATGCAACCACTGACTTGTTTGTGAGTCTAAATAACATTGTTCACCTTCACCTTGCACTGGGAAATTAAGAGATACCACCACAAATACACAGCACATGGTTTCATCAAATTCCAGTCCTAAATACTCAAGATATCTTGTGCACAAAGGTATGTATGCACAATAAAAAGTGAGTGACCTTTATATTTTATCTATAATAGTTACGTGCAAGAACATTACTAGTAGCAAACTAAGATGGTGTAAAAAATATAAACACCTCCAAACAATACTGACAACAATTTTCTAATTGCAAGTCATTTAAAGAATGACCACTTGACACAATATTGACATACTACAACTGGTTAGTTGTCTATCATAACTGATAAGGAATATGATTTGTTTTTTAATAACTTAACCTGAAATATGTTGAAGCTATTCTCCAAAATTTGACTCCAAGTGACCTTGTCCTTCCATAGAGGTCACTCTCGAGTTGAGTCATTCAAAGCTCCACCCTTGCATTCATTTATACTCAGTTTCATTTCATTGCAGATGTAGTTAATCAAATTATTTTCGCACACAAAAGATTAGACCCCTTGTTCATAACAAATGACCTTGACAATCATGTCCCAAAAGGTATATCAGAAGTATGATTTTTGTTTTGCTTGTTGGTTATGGCTCAGTAAGCAATATTCCAGCATTATGGCGACTGTCTGTCAATAATTGAGTCTGGACCAGACAATCCAGTGATCGACATCATGAAAATCGATCTATGCATTTGGGATATGGTGACATGTGTCAGCCAAGTTAGCAAGACTGACCATCTGTAAGTCGCCTCCAATGACAAGCATGGGTTGCTGAAGACCAATTCTAACCCAGATCTTCACGTGTATGAGAAGTTTGAAGTTTCTGGCAATGGTCAAAGTGTAGCGTTGAGAAAATTGAAGTGCAGCAGTTCTGGACAGTTATAATCAAACATCTGATAAGGCAGCATCGCGAGAGTGTGAACAAGAATACAAGGGTTCACTTTTCGGTCAAGTATTTCTTGAGAAGTCACAAACACGAATGACACCAAAAATGACAAACAAATTTGACTTCTCAAAATCAGAAAGACCTAGGAGAGAAGATGTTTACAGAATAATTCATGACAGACAAATACATCTTGTTCTGTGAACAAAGGCAATATATATCAAGTCAACTTAGTGTATGACGTTAATTACATTGGTGGTGCAGCATCGCCCAATGGTTGGTCACGATCATCACTTTTTCCTCCCTTTTCCTTTGATGATGAAGTCTTTCCATCCTTTTTTGAAGGACTGAAAAAAGAAAGAACTTACCTATTAACTTCTCAAGCACAACTTATTCAACGGAAATTTTGTATGTTGCTTGCATGTAAAGACACTGTCATAAGGTTCTGGAGCTCTACTGAATCTTGATATGTTATCAATATAAAACAATCATAGCAACAAAGCAGTTAAAATGCAACTCACATTAGTATTAGCATAACTTCACCACCAATGCTTTTTTAAAAAAGATTGTTGAGTGATGGCCAAAAATAGTTTTTTGATGTGGCTGTAGTAACACCAATATTGAGAATCAGAACTGAAACAAATTCAGGTTTAACCAATCATGGGAAATTTCATTTTCTGAAGAAAAGATGTGACAAATGCTAACAACAGAAAATGTCAACTTGAATTCAATAAGATGAGTAAAAATTGATTGCCTATGCTTTGGTTCTCAATTCACCATGGAACCATGGCATCCTGTTAACACAGTACATTTATACTTAGTGCAAGCAGACAAATCACTGACATCCAATACCCTAGTGACTCATGTTTATAAAATCCAAATACCATAGTCTAACAGGCATAGGTCCATGTGGAGTATCTGATTATTTCATCAAAAGCGTTGTCTTGTTTCCTTCCTTGATGAAATACAAGAGCTGATAATGTCCAAGGCTCAACTATAAGGAACTGTGTAACAGTAGTGAAGTTAAAAACATCATAGGTGAGTTAATCTCTGATTGATAACCATTTGTAGTGTTTGAACATGTTGAGACAACAATCCCCAGACTGCGTAAGATTTCTCTAACATAATAATATATAAATGTCTTGCACGCACTCACTCACTCACTCAGTTTTGGTGATATTCAAACAAGATGAAACAGTAGTTGATTCAACCAAACTTTGTGTTAGGAATTAGTCAATTCCTGTCTCAATTGAATGAACAAACACAAATTGATGTCAGGCAAGATGGCCAAATCTGATGAATGGGTTTGTAACTGTTACTATAAGCTGGAAAGCCTAAGGATAGTGTTGTGGTTACATCTAGAAATTTAGTGGATATTCCTGTTGAAAAATCTTCTGTTCTAAGAGATCCCCCACCTATTTTACAGTCAGCCAGTACTGATGTTGTTTGATGGATAGTAGGATGGTAGGTAGGTAGGACGATAGGTAGGTAGGATGGTAGGTACCCTGTAGGTAGGTAGGTAGGTAGTAATTAATGACCCTGAATATCCTTTCTAATAGGTATTCCATGCTCTTCAATAAACTAGGGTGTCATTTTTGGTGGGAACAAGCATGCCAAGTATTTGATTCATTAAACGAAGAGATTTCTTTGAAAATATGTATAATGCATGTTGCTCATCAAACAACACAGGGCACGTCATAAGCTCAAAGAAACATTATTACAGGGTCCTGGAAATATCCCACTAAATCATAGTAAATGTACCTCAAAGATAATTCATCATAATATTTAATAAAATCAAGGTAGGACTTCCTTATATTCACAAGCATTATTTGAGACTATGGTTTCCCAGATAGTTACAATGCATGCTGCTTCACTAACAATAAGTGAGTGAGTGAGTTTAGTTTTACACCACACCCAGATATATACAGCTATATCATGCATATGGAGGCGATGTGTAACTAATTGAGTCTGGACCAGAAAATCCAGTGAATGTAGTAATATTAAATTAGTAAAGCAGAAATGCAT
This sequence comes from Haliotis rubra, assembly GCF_003918875.1. Classification (NCBI taxonomy): domain Eukaryota; kingdom Metazoa; phylum Mollusca; class Gastropoda; order Lepetellida; family Haliotidae; genus Haliotis; species Haliotis rubra. The sequence continues at coordinate 154,707 of NW_025765152.1, read as the reverse complement.
CGAAAGATTCTCTCTTTTTGTTGTTTGGTTTCAAACAAAATTATGCTCAAACATTACCAGTAATTGTAGGCTTTTCATATTTATAAGTACATTCACAGAGACAGAAAGCAGACACAAAATCAACTCACTGGGAAATCTTCTTAAAATATGCCCTTCCTTGTCGAATATACTGCTTTCTCAACTCCAACTCCAAACTGAGTGTATTACCACTGTCATGTGGTAAACCTAGTTCAGATTCAAGTCCAACAGAAATAACATACTTAGTCAGTTCCTGTCCCAAGTGATCACTTGCAATAGCTTCTTCCAGATCAGTGAGTTCACTGTCCGATAAAACATAACACTTGAGCAGAAGTTCATCTTTAGATGTACGTACTCCTTGCAGATGGAAGTAGGTTTCCTTGCAAAGGAACTTCTGCACAACTTGATAGTCTTTGAACTGTTTTTGTAGAGTCTTGATGTCATCAACATCCTCTGTTGTACCATCCTCATGAGTAAGAACAGCAGAGACTGTAATCTCAAGAGCTGAAGAAAAAGATGTATATAATTATTTTTGGACATTTGATCAGTTAATATTCATTCAGTAATTAGTTCCCCTGCCGTCTCTTAGATAAACCATAATATTTCTTTTGTACATAAAAACAACAAGTGTTTGCCATTGATATGACAATGTCCCCCGCCGCTAAAGAAAGGAATATCTATATTTACTACTTTTTATTTTTGGGTCACATACAAGATGCCTGAAATGACTGGTGTCTGCATAATCACCCAATGTAGGCTGTCGATAACTGAAAACATTGGGTGCAATGTTTTATGAGATATTGCTTTTAAATAAGCTTGAAAAGTGGTCAAAGTGTCATGGCGACCTTGAAGATAAGGTAAAGGTCACCCAGATCAACTGGTGTCTGTGTAATCCCCCATTGTAGGCTGTCACCAAATTTGAGGACACTGGGTACAACAGTGCATGAGATATCACCTTAACAACAGTTTGAAAAGTGGTCAAAGTGTTGTGGTGACCTTGAAAATAAGGTCAAGGTGTCTGGGTTATCATCCGTTGCAGCGGGGGATGATAAAAGACATTTGTATTGCACTAAAGTTCATCCTTTAAAACCATACTCAAAGCACTGACACTCTCATTACTCAGGTCAATGAATCAGAGTGCCCTCTATTTGTTCAGCTCATTTGAGAAAAAACAGCCCAAGCAGCCTTTGAGGCACTAGAATGTTAACAGGCACATTACCTTCTCATCCTACAAGGTATCCATTTACTGCTGGGTGAATAACGACATATCTCAAAATGAATCACTTTCCTAAGCAGACACCATGGGTGCTTCAAGTTCTTCAATGTGTGAGACGGAACAAGAGCTGAAGTTGTACAACCTCTCCAGAGCCATCTCAGTTACCAAACAACATCACAGGTCCACATGGCATCGTATAATAGCAATCACTTTCAATAACTAGAAAAGATGTCTGCAAGTACTTGAAGAAACAGAATCACTAGAAAAGATGTTTGCAAGAAGAAGAAGAAACAGAATAAGCCAGCTCACCATATTCTCAAAACGTTGACAGAATCGTTATATTCCACAATACGTTTCCAGTGAAATACAATTATATGCAGATTGGTGATAATATAATATGGATGCCAACAGGTCTCTCTCTCTCTCCCCCCAAAATGCAGATAAACTACCAGTGCTGGCTTTCACAGAGCCTCCTTAGTCTAAAGTTGTTGTAGCCCTGCAGTTAGCCCTGCACACAAGGTACTAACCTGATCTTTATCTTTATGTAGACTTGATAATTTCTACCTACTGAATTACCAATCCAATGACCTTGACTTCAGTAACTCAAAAGCACTTCAATGCCAGACCCTAAGAAATGTATGTACCAAATTTCATTCCAACACAGTGAATACTTTCTCCGCCATAATAAACAAAATACATGTATGTATACATACAGAATGCAGTCTCTCTTGTAGCCATGACTGAAATGGCTTACGGTTCCCACATCTCTACATCCTGATGTAACATATTGTACTGAAAGAAAACAGGAAAATCATTAGCAGCCACATAAAATAGAGTATTTCACATCAAGTTCAAATCTGCAAAAAGACTGGCAATGCAAACAATAGAAAAAAGAGGCTGGTAATATAGACAATTATTTGTCAATGGATAATCTATATTTAAGTGTTTATTTGTCCCTGTTCAATTGATCTTGCAATGTTCCAGTTTTTAGATTCAAGGAAGAATGGAATAGTAGCATGAATATAATTAAAGCATAAATATCCACAAATATTCTAGGCCATGTTTAAAGGTAAAGGCATGTATCTTGCCAATGCCTTGAGACCATAAAACAAGCAAGTTCCAAGAAAGGGATAATTAAGTTTCGCTAAACTTTGCAAATAATGTGAAGAGCTTCTGCAGATTTTGCACAAAAAACAGACAAAGTAAAAGAACTAGCAAATTTACCACACAACAACAAACGAGGCCCCTGTATGCCAAAGACATCTTGCTTCTTATCTTCAATATCCCATACTTCAGTAGTAGTAACCAACATAGTTATTTGCTCTTGATTTTCTGCTTGCAACATAAACATTTGGGATGGAGGTAAAGCATAGATATTTTCATAACTACTGCTTTTCATATATCTGTTGCTATTACTATCAGCCTTTGCCGTGTACAACCATTGACAACTGCATAAAACTGCTTTCAATTTAGTTAGCATCATTTATTATTGTGTTTTAGTCATGCTTGGGTGTTACTGACTGGTCATTCATAGCTTGTTTTTCAATAGTACCTCTTGCACCTTTGTGGGTCTACCTGTTGCATTATTTTACTCAAGCTCCTTTTCACAATGGCTTATTGTTTAATTACCATTCAGGGATCAGTGCTTAATCTGCATGACATGGCACGGGAAAAACTGAAATGGCATCAATGAAATACTTTCAATGTGCCCTACATCAGGAATAAAAAAATTAAAAAATACTCACTATAATTCATTTAGGGAAAATGCAATTAATCTGAGCAACTCAAATGATTTAAAACCTATTTTGCACCCCATCAAACTGTTTAATGATGGCACTCTCAGTCTCACAGCATAACATGGGCGTGGGCATTATAAATGCCAATGTGCAGAACAAGAAGTCCTGTTTTTGATAATGACATAGTTTGTGGAATATAGTTTATGGGTCCAGGACACATGAAGCTGATTTATTCTTGCAGCCACGATAGTGTACATGAAGTACAGCTCTCACAGGTTTACATGATTATTTTTTTTTAATTAGGCCAGACCAATTTTATTTCTTGTTTTACAGATTTTTGTCCTCAGAAAACCTAAAGGCAGAAGGGAAAAAAAATAAATAATAACCACCAGTCAAAGTAATATATTCCTTCTAAATATTAAAAGTATTTTACTTCTGGCAATTTATGAAGTATATATGGAGCAAAAAAAAATAAAAAAACAAGCATTGTCACTAAGGTGACATAATCCCCGCCGCAAATTATCAAATCCAACTTAAAAAGTAATGAAAGTGAAGGTCGTAATTTAAGATGAAGTTAAATGTAAACAAAACCATGACCAGTCAACCTCTCTTGATATCTTGCTCTGTAGTTGTTGAAACGCACAAATATTTTCATGACTCACTTTGACCTTGACATGAATGTCTTAGTGTATGAAATATGCCAAAATAGTAATAGAGAAATTGCTTATTGAAAAATTGAAGGGAAGTCTTGAAAGTCTATGAAGAAAATCCAGTGAACTGTTCTTGAGATATCTCACTGACAATCTTAGCATGCAGTTTAAGATGCTGAAATCTTCAAAGTGTCACCGTGACCTTGAAAAGTATGTGAAGGTCACCAAAATGGACTGGGCCTTGCACCTTCCCCAGATGAAGCTTTCTGTCAAATATGAAGAAGGTCCAGTGAATGGTTCTTGAGATATCTCGTTGACAATCTTTACATGCAGGTTAAGATGCTGAAATCTTCAGAGTGTCGCCATGACCTTGAAAATTAGGTGAAGGTCACCCAAATCGACTGGGCCCTGCGTCCTCCCTAGATAAAGCTTTGTGTTGAATATGAAGAAAATCCAGTGAACGGTTCTTGAGATATCTCGCTGACAAGGGTAAAACCTTAGTCCCCTTGTGACCTTGAAATGAAGGTCAAGGTCACCAAACGTGACTGGGACCTTTCTTTTACTGCGATGAACCTAGGTACCAAATATGAAAAGAATCCAGTCAACGGTTCTGAAGATATTCCAATTCGGACGGACGGACAGAGCCTAATACTATATCCCTGGGTTTTACGGGACGCGGGATTCCTGTGTATTGGACGCAGAAATGTGATGAAGGACCCCCAAACGAAAATCCAGTGCGTCCTTATGGACGCAATATTTGAAAATTATTTTAAAAAAAGATTTCTTAAATAATATGTATGGTCGTCTATTTCCCGATATAGTGGCTTTCCGCTCGCTAATGTGATGCAACAGCGGGAAATACCTCAGTTTTAGAAGCTCTGTATGAAAAACATGTAAGGCGATTCGTTTGATGGCGGGTATCGATAGAGAGCTCTGAACATCAACAATATTATTATACCCTTGCCACGAGTATTTTCGCAGTTGTAAGAAGCAATTTTATTGGATAAAGGTTGGTTTCTATTTCCCACGGTTTGCTATAAGAATCGTGATTGGTCACAATTGTGCATGTGACCTAAGGCAGCCAATCATATTACAGCAATGGATACCGCGCTCGCAAACGAAAACTTTTAGGTTCAGATGAAAGTTTTGGGTAAAATCCCGCTATTCAGAACGTGTTACGCAAACAATCACCACCTTTACATATATTATGAAACTTAGTGGACATATCGAGCTAGGTTATGACCTGTGACAAAAAATGCTTCATGCATATGTTTTAGCATTAAACAATCCTGTCCGAGCGTCAAGTTCGAGGCGAAGAAAGCCACGATGTCACTTGAATTACATTACACGATCGCTCAAAATAGATGGAAATAGTAAGTTATCATATACGCTTGACAACTTTTATGAGTACTGTTGTTGATTTTATTCATCAGTTTATTCAGTTTGTATGATTATTTTCTCGAAACACCGTTACTTTGCTCTTTGACAACTTTGATGTGTACCCGTTGCCGAAGCATGTGTCCGAGAATTGTTTTTTGCAATAACATTGCGAAAAATAGTTTATAATTCTAATCCTGTCGATAATGTGGTCATTTGAAATTTAATAAGTATTTTCAGACATTGTGAAAAGTGATAGAATCATATGTTAGTTAGGTTCCTAAAATTATATATCATTTTGATGCGACTACTGGCTGGCCGGTTTACTGGCCTGCAGTGTCTGGGGACTCATGACGTCTTGGCTGTTTTTCCGGCCTACGGTGTTGAATGGGTTAAGTATTGTCACAGTCAGTTTCTCTTGTCTTGTTATGTAATAGTTCAATGTCATTCATATTTAAATCGGGGCGGTGGAGTAGCCAAGTGGTTAAAGCGTTGGCTCATCACGCTGAAGACCCGGGTTCTAATCCCCACATGGGTACAAATGTGTGAAGCCCATTTCTGGTGTCCCCCGCCGTGATGTTGCTGGAATATTGCTAAAAGCGGCGTAAAACCATACTCAGTCAGTCAGTCATATTTAAATCAATATTACATAGCAATACGAGATAACACCACATCACATTTCGGTACTGTATGTTTATTGTCAGTGTTATTCAGATATAAACATTATTCTAATGACATTGAAAGTAACTATATTATAACATAATCATTATCATATGGGAAGCATCGGCATAGTCATTGATATCATGCAGATCTGAGATTGATGGACTCCCAATTTTGGAAAAGGACTCCCCAAAAATTATGTCGTGGGTCCCCAGGACTCCCAGTTTTAAAGAGCTATAAAAAACCTGTATCCTCCGCTTCGCGCTAAACACGCGTCAGGGGATAAAAAGGTTTTTTTGGTAAGTTTACATTTTTGGCCAATAAAAGCATTAGGATTTTATTTTATGAGCGGGGGAAACTTAATTATTATGTTTTTTCTTATACTTGTAAGATACGACCGGCGGATCCGTAAAAGAATAAATACAAATGGTCTGGCCTTATTTCCATCTTTGAAGTTATATTTTTCCATCCTTTCTGAACATTCACAGGATAAGTGTGCATCAAAATGTATGGCTATTGTTGTAAATGTATTAGCAACACATACATAAGCATGCACGCACGCACACACACATACGCACGCACAAACACACATACACATATGTATAATGTATTCAATTTTCAGGAATCAGTGTAGAGGATTTCTAAACAGTAAATGGAAAGAAGACCAGAAGGCATGGAAGTTTGCAAAGTTACAATTTGAATATGGAATAAACTTTGAGGTTTCGTAATATCTCACTATATCTTTTTGAAAGGCTTAAAAGCTTGGTTTAGTCATTTTTCTATTAAATTTGTAAAGGAGAGATTTTGTTATCATGATAACAACATTCAAAGGATTATTAAGTTTACCCTTTAAAGATCACATATACTCTAGGGGGTCACAAATACATAAATCACTAACTGGCATCGCTATAAATGAAACCCCGTCATTAAAACTACTCACTTCGATCTTTAATTAACTTAAATCGACCTTTTTGACAACAGTGCACAGTTCTCATCAGCGAACGAAATTTCAACCAATCAGAGCGGGGCGTCTCTGTGACGTCATATGATGAATAGATATGAGGGCCGATGCAGAATTCATCTACATTTCAGGGGGTAAATTATCTTGTTTACAGGTTTGTGTAAACCTGAAATCGTGACAACTGTTGTGGAAAATGAAAGATATATGTTCTCACAATCTACTGTCATTTAATTTTGTCTCCTGCTTTGCCTAGTTTCCGAGTTACAACTTGTTTTCATAGACGATTCTGTCAAAATCGCTTGGTGTCGCTAGGCCTTATTTGTATAATGATTGATCCCATTTCTGTGTTTTTTTACCTCAATATTTAATCATGTCATGTAAAAATCTGTTTGTATTCTCAAAACAGTGTCGGCCAAAAAGTTTTCACATGCAATACAGCAATTAATACTCCCTTGTTGTAACCCGTGTTAGGTGGTATAAACCTACACATGTTATTTGTCATCATACACTTGATGGTCAGTTAATGAATTTATAACAGGTATAATTAGTGGTAACACACTTAGATTACCCGACAAAGGTTCCCATTTGGCATTTCTTGTGTCTGGAGTAAATATTCAACATTATAAACATCGATCAAAGGATTAACCGATAACACGCTGATTGATTAATTACTTTTATCCTACACAGCGGATTTGTCAAAAGGTAGTGTTTTTGTATGTACATTTACTAATCTATACTGAATACACTCTGTCGTGTCGGTGTTTGCGTAAAAACAACGTCCTTCTTTCAAAGGATTAACCGGCAATACATTGATTGATTGCCCATTATTGGCTAACTAAATTACTGTTTTTAAAGAAAGGCGGACATTATGCAATTAGTTGCCAGGTGTGCTATCTTGGGTGACCAATGAGACTATACATCAATGTGAAATACCTGAAAGGATTTATCACTTTTTCGTATATTAAACTGTTAAAAGACACATCACTTGGAACAGCTGCAGGTGAATGGCGTATCACTCGTTTTTGTGGATATTGATGGATACATTCCTCGAACAAGGTAATAACCTGACATTGTTCCTATAACTTTAATCTGTTTTAACTTTAATATTTGCATTTTGTTTTTATTCATTTGTCGTAGCATTCAACAGAATCATTGTTTTCGCCGTGAAGTGTACTGAGACATACAACATACACTAGGCTGTGTGTGCGAATTATGATTCACATTGGAAAACTATAAAATGTCTAGATATTACAGTTCTGTTATAAATTCACAATAAGTATCAGCAGATCGTCTGCTTTTTATTTAGTTTCAAAATGCATACAAATATGATAATAAACTAATTAGGATTATAAGACCAAATATAAAGACGCACATTGACTAGTATCTACATACTGGTGAGTGGACATTAACCACGTGAATGTAGCAAGACATTTATCGCGAAGTATTGTGACTTCGACCCCCACCTCGCTTCCGTGGAAGAAATCATTATGTTATAATTTGTGTTATGCAAAATCCTTTTGGTTATGATTACAATACATATTTAACTACGAGTAGAAAGTAGTTTTGATTTTCTAACTTGATGAAAACAAACCATAATCTCATTAATTCTAACAGACTTTAGCCCGTCACTTTACGATTTTCAAACATGGCGGCGCCCTGTCGCGAACATCCGCCAGTCTGAGGATAAATGCTATTTAGGTTTGTTTTCACCAAGTTACAAAATCAAAACTACTTTCTACTCGTAGTTAAATATGTATTTGAGTGATGGCCAATAGGATTTTGCATGACATAGCTTATAACATAACAATTTCTCTCGTGGCAGCGAGGTAAGTGTCAATATAATACCACTTACAATATTATTGTTACTTCGACCACAACCTCGATTCCGAGGAAGATGTTACAAGTTGTGTCATGGAAAATCTTTATGGTCATCAATCATATACATATTTTACTACAACTAGTAAGTAGTTTTGATTCTTTAACTTCCGTGAAGCGATCTGAACACAAGTAAGATATCGTTTCAGGCTTCCACAACGGTCGCTTCGCACTCACAAACATAATCCATTTAGCACGAACTGCGGGGTCCTGTGGAAAACTGTGCATGGTGACACCATCGCCCGACCCCTAGGAGCAATTAACGACAAAGCAACGATTCGGCATGTCGTCGTTGATGTCGAGAAATCATCAAAATGATGAGCGTGCTACACACTTTCTATACAACTAACTGAAAATCGTTCCTCATATGACGTCACTGCAGTGCTCTGGCGACAGAGTTACGTAACCTGTCTGTGGTTTCGTTGGCGGGCGAGACTGAAGCAGGCAACTATTTGGCAACTTTTAATCGCTCGGTATTAATTAACCACAAGTTTTTAAGAATGAATTTGGTGTTCCGCATAAGTCTAACCACAAATCTTTCATATGTAATAGTTAAAAGAGTACAAAAAAACAAAGTTTAGTTGTTCTTTAAAAACAGTATAATGTTCTTCACTGAAGGTGATTCTGCCTTCTGTATAATTTCCAATCCATTCTAAGACACTCCATAGCTTTTCCCATACATCAACAGAATATAAACATTTACATAAGATATGCGAAATTGTTTCATTTGGTTCGTTACATAGGGTACAAGCTGCTGATGGTACATAAGCAATCTTAAATAAAAACTGTTTGCACTCATCATGTTAACTGATTTATTAAACAATCAACTGAAATGTTATACCTGTTGTGATGTTGTAAGTTTAAATGGATCATCAGAAAGTATGGGCACACTTATTTTCACAAAGACACACCTATTTTATCTGTCTGGTGCACAATGGCACCCTTGGAAAAAAATGCATTTGTATCCCTGTCACCAAGACAAGGAACCAGTTTATTGAGAATCTGTCGGACACAAACACACAACCTTTGGGTTGTTAGCCTAACAGCTAACTGAGAGTCTGAGAGTTACTGAAATAACAGAAAGGGTTGAAAAGTTCACGGATCATTATGAAGGTTTTCGTTAAACTTTGCATCAGTGATTTAAATCTGCTGACAATTTATGGATGATTTCGATGCCATTTGGCCCATTCGTCTCATTTTGTAACCTACAAGATACCGAGTGGTCTGGAATGTGCTGATATGGCAAGAAGTTAAATGGCAGCTGTAGATGTAAGTGTCAGATGTCAAATCATCAGGTGACTTTGGGGGAGAAAATTGATGCAGTGAATAGTGTAGTGTATAAATGTGGATCATAATTAGGAAAAAGGATGGTTTAAGCTTGGCTGGTGATGCTACGAGGGCAAGTGTGGTTTCGAATCATTTATGAACAAATGTAGGATGCAAATGTGGCTTAAGTACAAGTTAAAGGACAACTACCATTAGCCTAATTTTTTAACATTAAATTTCATGTCATCATTAAAAATGTTAAAGCAATAAAAAATTATGATAAATACACGACAAAAGCTTCAGCTCCTGTCTTTAAACAACAAAAGGGGTATAACCCCCAGCACTTATTTTTCTTGTCATTTTCAAACCGGAAACAAAATATCTAACTTATTGTTGAGATATGATGGTAGAGTGAGTGAGTGAGTGAGTTTAGCTTTACGCCGCACTCAGCAATATCCCAGCTATATGGCAGCGGTCTGTAAATAATCGAGTCTGGACCAGACAATCCAGTGATCAACAGCATGAGCATCGATCTGCGCAATTGGGAACTGATGACATGTGTCAACCTAGTCAGCGAAACTGACCACCCGATCCCGTTAGTGTCGCCTCTTACGACAAGCATACTCGCCTTTTATGGCAAGCACATGGGTTGCTGAAGACCTATTCTACCCCGGATCTTCACGGGTCTGTGATGGTAGATGTGACGGTACATGTAAGGTGGATGTGTGCAGCTTCGACAAATGTACTCTATTCCTGTGCTGTGATGCAATTAACTGAATGACAAAAAAATACGTAAACTAGTCCCCATTTATGATTCATTAAGTCCCATATATTCAGTTGAATGTGAAATGTGAACTATTATTATTTATCTTACCTTACACATAAATGTCGCTTTCTGATTGGCTGAGCGCTCTTCTATTATTACAAGCGAATAACATTTCAATGTACCCCTCTGTCAATGGCAACTCACTCTGTACTTCGTGGTAGTAATTCTTTATCTCGAATAACATTGAATCACGTATGATGTACGGAAATTACCAATGTTTTGCGAGTGCAATAGTGGAAGGGAGACAAATCTAAATATGTTTTTCTTGTCAGCAAAATCTAGCGATGGCTACAAAAAGATTTGTATCCGTGCTTCAAACAATTCAAATTCACATCAAGGTGTTCGGTAAGATAAATTTGTTGTTCATAACATAAACAAACATCAAGGGAACATCAACCCATGCCCCCCCCTCGTGACCAGTGAACAACTTGTAATGAAAGTGCTTTCATAAACAGGCACTTTCTATAAAATGCGTCACTGCAGCAATATTTAGCATGCAAATATTTTTAACAACACCCAACACTTACTAAATGACAATGTATATCGAAAGTGCAGAACACTGAGAGGAGCAGAGGTGTGACGATACTGAAATTTCACAATACGATACGTATCGCGATATCTTGGAACGATATGATTCGATTCGATGCATATCACGATATGCTATCTTTAGTTACTTTCTTTAAAAAAGTATGTTTTGATAGCAAGTAACAGTGTAAATTTCGACATAACCGTCAATTTCTAGTGAAAATTCACAACTTTAAGGTCAACGATACATATCACGATACGAAAAAAAGTATCGATATATTTATTGTCAGATAAAGTATCACGATAATATCGATACTATGATATATCGTCACAGCACTAGAGAGGAGCTCACATCACAGGACATGTTTTGCCAGTGTCTTTGGTAACAAGGTAGTCACAAATATGTCATATGGTATTGTGACATATTTGTAAAGTTTGTGGTGCTGAATTCTAAAGGTAGGCGCAATGCACCTTTAGAATTCAGCACCACAACTTCTTGTGAGGATGGTCTCTGTCGTAGGTCACGTGTCAACACTAAGACAAGCATCCATATATGTGAGAATCCATCAGGTGTTCAGCAATTTTGTACATAGGAACAATTGAAAATTATGCTTAAACATTATGGGAAAGGGGAAGGGGGGTCATTGATTTTGTACATGACATGCAGGGCAGGGTCACTTACTTTGTACATAGATTTTATGGGGGGTCATTCACATTGTACATGCTTCTCCATGAAAATCATCACCACCTCCCCCACCCACCTCCCAGCCATCAGTGTATGAACGGTCCCTAACTATGATCCCCAGGGAGTTGAGACTGACAATACGATGTGCCGTTGAGATTGACATCCAGGGAACGAGGGGAAAACAAAGCGCCTTTGAGCAGCTGAGCTGGATATCGGCGCTGTACAAATGTATGTATGTATGTATGTATGTATTGTATGTATGTATGTATGTATGTATGTATGTATGTATGTATGTATGTATGTATGTATGTATGTATGTATGTATGTATGTATGTATGTATGTATGTATGTATGTATGTAAGTAAGTAAGTAAGTAAGTAAGTAAGTAAGTAAGTTAGTAAGTTAGTAAGTAAGTAAGTAAGTAAGTAAGTAAGTATGTATGTATGTATGTATGTATGTATGTATGTATGTATGTATGTATGTATGTATGTATGTATGTATGTATGTATGTATGTATGTATGTATGTATGCATGCATGCATGCATGCATGCATGTATGTAACTAGGTTTAAATGTAATATGCTGACCTTCTTGTGAGAAAGATAATTGTTACGATAGTGGCTGCACCGTTAACGGCACCCTGGCCTAACACTTTTTATCAGCCTTCATATTGTACAATACATTTTCTTGAGACTATTTCGGCTTTTGTTTCACGTACATTGTCACTTTGTGGCCACTATGACTTTTGGGTGTGGCCATTTCCGAATGCTGTTTGCAGTCATTTCAAACTGTAGCTATTTTGGCCAGAACACTACCTCATATTTGTACCAGTCAGACAATGTAAGGCTCTCATCAGTTTTCCTGTGTTAACCATCTCCTGTTCGCCTGAATTTTCAATCCAGCGTAAAATAATAAAAAGGGTTCCTTGAAAGGTTCGAACCCTAGCGTTAGTGTCCGAGTGAACAGTCAGCATCCACTGACCACAGGCTCCAACTGCGGGTCAGAAAATCGATAAACTAAGCCCTGGTTTACTATCCAGCCCCCCTACTAGAAAATCGATAAACTAAGCCCTGGTTTACTATCCAGCCCCCCATCTAGAAAATCGATAAACTAAGCCCTGGTTTACTATCCAGCCCCCTACTAGAAAATCGATAAACTAAGCCCTGGTTTACTATCCAGCCCCCCTACTATGTAACATGTTATATAGTTTATCGATTTTCTGACCCTATATAGTAGGGGGCTGGATAGTAAACCAGGGCTTAGTTTATCAATTTTCTGACCCGCAGTGGGGGCCTGTGGCACTGACGCCCGTCCAACGTTGGTACTCATTAAATAATGTACATGTAGCTAACATTTGTATAGACTGTTATGGGTTAACCAGAAAACAAATATCAACCATATTTTAACAAATTTAACTGTCAGGGACGCTCACCTTATGATCTTCGAGATTCCGAGACGTGGACAGTTCTGCACCCGATCCCAGGAAAATTAATTACGTCATATATGGACCAATCTATACAAACATAAGGGGACCCGAACAATGAAACCCGCGTGTTTTCTCTTAGATTGTTGACTGATAGATGACTTATTAGTAAAGAATTGATTTTACCTAGACCTGCATCTGTTCTCTTCATTTCATGCAACAAATTGAACGAAACCGACATTAGATCTTTCATTCACATTCGTGCAAACCAAAGTCCTTTAGCAAACCGTCCACCATACTATCACAATCGACCCTTCCTGAAAAAGACTCAATAACGAAAGTACAGGACCGAAAGTAGACTTCCTGGAATAATTGCCTACGTGGATAGAGACACGATTTCTTCGAATACGAAAACGAAGCATTATTGTTGCATGCATGACCACAGGCCCCACTGCGGGTCAGAAAATCGATAAACTAAGCCTGGTTTACTATCCAGCCTCTCATTAGAAAATCGATAAACTAAGCCCTGGTTTACTATCCAGCCCCTACTATATAACATGTTATATAGTAGGGGCTGGATAGTAAACCAGGGCTTAGTTTATCGATTTTCTGACCCTATATAGTAGGGGGGCTGGATAGTAAACCAGGGCTTAGTTTATCGATTTTCTGACCCGCAGTGGGGGCCTGTGGCACTGACGCCCGTCCAACGTTGGTACTCATTAAATAATGTACATGTAGCTAACATTTGTATAGACTGTTATGGGTTAACCAGAAAACAAATATCAACCATATTTTAACAAATTTAACTGTCAGGGACGCTCACCTTATGATCTTCGAGATTCCGAGATGTGGACAGTAGTAGTATAGGTAATAGCGGTTCTGGACCAGGTCCAACAAAAGCCTCTGCAAAGCCTTATTTCACAGATAAGGCTTTGGTCGGACCCTTAGCTCTTGCTGCCATTACCCCTACTAGTAAAATGTCCCCCGGCAGCCACAATTCCCCAAGGGAGAAATAGAAATGTATTGCGCTTCCTCCCAAGGGGAATTGTCATCTATGCCACGTTGACTGGTGGTAACACTGTGCCGTACGGTACTATCAATAATTCTTCTCTTACAAACCCTCTGCCTGGTCCATCCCTCAAGTAGTACAAGTTAGGCTCGTCGGCTTTCATGTCAACTTTATCTATGTTGTAAGTTTTGACTGACCATATAGGATCGGTGGCTCGCTTACGGCTATCACCCTCGTGTTCCCCATGCTGGTATAGATACCTAACTAGGGCCCTATCTGGTATCTGTTTCTCCTTCCCACGCAATGGAGCGGCCGACTCTGCAACTATTGATTTTAGTTTGATAGCGTCTGCTGGCTTTTGACCGGTGAGACGGGTGACTTCATGGTTGATTGCCGACACCACCTTAGGTAACATCGTGACCCATTCAGTCGATCGTTTTTCCGGGGTGGCCATCTCCCTCGCATACTGATGGCCGAATAAACGCTCAGCTAAAGTCCTATTAAATCTCTCAACTATGGCTTGATCATGCGATGGGCTCGGCCATGCCACGCCTGACCTTTTGTATCGTTTGGCTAGCAGTTGTGACACAGCACCCATGAACTCACCCGGGGTCAACTTGTAGCTCTGTTGGCCACGTCAGCGGACTGCGTTTGTATATGCGTTCGAATCCTCTGGCTACCTGGACAGAATCTTTCGCGGTCAAGGGTTCGGCTTCCTTGTAGCGACTGGCTACGTCCACTACGGTTAAGGCATACTTGTACCTCTTATCGTGGGGTAGGAACAGTAGGTCTGCCTGGTGAACGTTATTAGGTATGTTAATTCCAAACTTCCTTCTAGGTACGTAGCGTGGTGGCGGCAAATAGATCTGCCATAGGGCTTGTTTTTCAAGCCACGCTTTGGCCTCCTCCGGGGGTACTCGCGCCATTTTAGCCAGTTTATCTACAGCGCTAGCTCCTTTCCAATACCCACGCGGGCTATAGTAAATAGCCTCAAACTTTCTCTGGTTCCGTGACATGTCTTGGTTCAATGTTCTCATGCCCATACGCGTACGTGTTTATCCCATCAATAGCTATCCAACGTTTAGTATCCATAGGCGACAGAGACGTCTTGTTTATAGTCAGTCCGTATATCCTATGGCCATCACTTCTAAGTGTGTTCATTTTATGTTTAAAGGTACGGGTCTTGAACAGGGCTTCCTTGAATCTGGCGTGTTTGATGTGTTGTTTCACCACGTACTTCTTAACGCCCTTAGCCTTCCGGATCTCACTATTGTCGGCTTTCAGTATGGAGTACATCTTAGGTCTCAGCCCTATGTACTCGGCTATGGGCGTGCCAGCACACTCGTCCTTCATCTTACCTAGGACCTTTTTATTTACCGTACTGTGTATGGCATGGTCCTTGGGGTAGTCGCTGGTGTCGTACAAATCGAGGTGGTTTTTCATGTCCTCGTACACATCCTCGGTTCGAATCTCCATCAGCAGGGAATCTGTGTCAGTGTACAGCACTTCACACCTGTCGTCGTACTGTTTCTTAAGCTCGTTGTAGTAAAAGTCGTACATCAGGTGTTTGGATAAATCGAGGATGCTCATCCCCACGTAAACAGGTCGGTTGAATATTATGTGGCTTTTCTTCATGTGTAGGGCAACTAGGTCATCGGTGAATATTTTACTACGGTTGAATGCCGGACTGGCTATCAGTCTCCTGAGCTTGTCTTCCTCATTTGACCGAACCAGCTTCACGGTCACGCGTTTCCTCAGGTTCTCCATAGTCTTACCAAACACCGAGTTGTTCATGAGCTTGTAGAGGTTTTTCTCAAAGTCACTGGTGGCAAGCTTTCGGAGGTCTGTGTTCATTCTGATGTAAGGCTCCATCCATGGGCTCTGGTCGAACACGAGCACCCTGTGTATTTTGCTCAGCCTCATACCCAACGACAGGTACAGCTGTAGGTTGCGATAGTGAACGATGTACTTGGTCTTATTCATTAAGTTGGGTACGAGTTTTCAACGTCTGTCACCGCCACCTAACAAGTTATGTTGGTACTCAGACATCCAGTTCGGTTAACCCTCATACGTTCGGGGGCCAGGGGGTAGCTGTTGTGTGATGTGTGTAATGCCTTGGGGTACTCCAAGTCAACCTCGAGGATATAACCTTTGTTCGAATCTGACGCGATGCTCATAACATCAAAATCGGGTGACGCCCATTCGAATCCCCCTGTGGGTAGATACTGACTCATAGCCCAGCCGTACAGGTTGTTGGCGTCGAGGTAGAGAATGTGATTGGTTGGCTTGCTAGAGTCGTAGCCTTCCACGTACTTATTGTTGGCTCTTGCGTACCGTTTGGTAGCCATGGAGATCCCACCTCGCAAGCCTTTTTCAATGAATAGGTGCATGTCATAATCTGTAAGCAATTCCAACTTAACTCCGGTCTTTTTAAGCAAGGCATCCCACGACAGACCTGGGCTGGTGTAGTACCATGCGGGGTCGAGTTGATACTGTTCCAAACACGTCCGCCTAAACGTCTCGAACACGTCGGCTAACAGCAGTACATCTGTCCTCAAGTACAGGTCGTGATAGTCACCCAGGTTCTTACATCCCAGTTTCTCCCACACGTTCTGCGCGTGGTCGTAATCATCTTGGGAGATATAGGATTCGGTCAGGCTGCTGTAAAATCGATCGATGGGAGGTAATCGGGTCTCATCGAACTTAGACCAATCATCCGTGTACTCGTATGGGTACACACCCTTCCTCATAAGCAGGGGTCTAGTCTCGGCGTTGGTGTATCGACCAGTGATGGGGAAGGTATTGTTGGCTTTGACCAAACTATCGAGCGATGACAGGAGGAACTGAGCGCTGTCAATGAACCTAAGGCCGTTGAGTGAGAACGAGATGTATTTTTCCATGTTGTTGGGGATGCACTTTATATTACCATCGCTTTTCGCGATGGCCTGCATGATCAAGTGTGAGTCGTACCCTCTCAAGTTGTGAAAGACCACGGGGATGTTTATTGTATTAGGGTTGATTTTAAGCTTGAGGTTACACGCGTTATGAGCGGTGCCTCTATACTTACCGGTTATGTGACAGTGATCTCTTACCGAATCACCGTTAAGTGGCGAGTCGCACACGTGACAATTAGTGCTACGGTCGTGAACTAGCCTGTCGGTTAGGGTCATACGCATGGGAGCGACTCTATACAATGCATTCCTAATAAAATGTTCTTCCCACCGCATACTTTGTAGAAAAGTTTCAACCGCGTAAGGACCCCTGTACACTACGGGAGTTTCCGTTTTCCCATCACAACGGACGACAATGTATCCAAACCCACAGACTTCATGCTCCTGTGTTTTCTGTGTGAAGCTCTCACCTGTGGGAGCCACGCCGGCGGCAGCCTCAACTGGTTTGACCAAGGCTTCAAAGTCGGCGTATATGACATAAGGCACAGACATTTGGTTCTTGTGGTTGTCGAATTTTAGGATATTGTCACCTTCCTCAGGCATGTCGACTCGTATGGCCGTCTGCCCCACACCTTGGCAATCCTCCCGGTGGGATTCTAATAAATCAGCTCGTGTGAAGCCGTGTAGGCATCGCACACAAAAGTGTTTTTTCCCATCGTATTTCGACTGGTCGTGCAACAACCGGCTGAGATGTTTTATCCACGTATAGTGATACTTTTCACCTCGTTGGATCATGAATATATTGATAACTTGGCGACCCTTCTCCCCCAACACTGGACTGACCCTGTGTACTATTGTTGTTTTACCTTCGTGCCCAAAGACGTTATAAGCTAGATTATTCTGTTTTTCTACTTTAGTGATCTGGGATATGGGGGTTGGTTCATCTATACCATCCCAGTTGAGCCCATCGTCTTGAGGATAGCTAGAAAGCCTGTCTGAATGAGTGTCAGCTGGAAACAAGGCTGACCTGGTAGCTACCCTAAGGCAATCGTCTCCTCTATTCTTAACGTTTACCATGGCATGTTTTTTCTTATAGTAGGGAGGCAATTCTAGGTATGACCCGCCTCTGAACGGCACGTAGTTAGCTATGTCTAGATAGACATTATCGATTTTATCTACAGCCCACCCGGACCCCAAGTGTGTGTAGCATTCTAGGCGTTCTCGTATCTGCTGAAAACTGGTATCAATCGATGCGTCTATGGTCTCTGTATGCGTGACAACCTCTTGCATACCTCTGAAGCAAGGTTGAACGTACTCAGTGACGCCCCCTACGTTCTTCTCGAGCGACATTTTAACTGCGATCTGAAACTTGATACTTCCCAGACTGGTTAGTTCCTGATTTATTTTATCAGATATCAGTGGCTTAATATCTGCGACATCTATGTTCCTATCAACATGCATGCGCCAGCCTCTTAAATAATTACCTACAGCTCGCTCAGTGGGTACGAACTGTAGGTCAATAGCTCTATTCTGCCGTAATAGTTCTACAAGCTGTGGCTTTCTCATTCGGGAATATCCCCCTAACCCCAAATGGCGAGCCTCGGTTTTTAATTGTTTTACAGTGGGATTTGCTACGGGGGCATGTGATAACAATGCGTTTAACCCGGCTCTCCCCAGGTTTGAATAACCCGTGTGCCCAAGCTGTTTTGCCTGGACTTTTAATTGTTTTACCGTGGGAGGGGCTTGTATGTTAAGTAATCTCAACAATGCTGGCTTTCGCATTCGAGAATACCCAATAACACCTCTCTGTCTTACGATATTCTTAAGCTCGCGTATAGTAGCCATAATTACATACACACCTAAGAGAATTAATGTCTAATTGGACCACAGTAAAGGGAGGTAAATGACAAAAAATATAGTGAGGCGCTCATAAAAATCAGAGGGTTTCGCCCCAATCAACTATTCTTAGATGGGCCGTTTCGACCCAGTACTCACACTGTTGGACATAGTATTCCTTGAAGTTGTGCAGGTATTCCTGTATACTTGTAAAACAATTTATCTGGTGTTGAGTCGTGATACCCCCCTCACATGTGAAGGGGTGAGTATACTTAACACCCTCTTTAATCCATACCACTCCCAATGTGACCTGAAATCTGAAGCGCCCCCAGTCGTTCAGTTCCTCTTCGAATATGTTTTTGATCTTAAGTTCCACAGACATAGTTATACCTAGGTGTGTACAATCTCTAATTGGGGTCTATCTTGAGAAGCCGCCTACGTTCTTTTATGTAGGCCTTTTTATTCTCGTAGATGAGGTGATGTCTGACTACGTTCGCTCCGTGAGCTTTACATAGACAGTAGTGCCCTTTAACCCCTATGCCACACACAGAACACGAGTAGTTAGGGCTTCCCATGTGGAAACAACAGTATCCCTCATTCCTACATTTCTTACCGCAGGGTTCTGTCTTCCCCATAAGAATGTATTCGCATCGGTATGGAGCAGGTCTCATGTTTAGCATACTTATGAGTACTTAGTCTAATTGTTTCAACCAGCGCAGTCGCCGCTATGCCCAGCGCTATGAAGGTCAGTTCACGGTCCATTTGTCCCTTGGATGGTGTGTAGTACTGAGCGAGTGTGGGTTTATTGAGTGGCTCCAATCGTTTACCAGTTAATAGGTAGTATTGTCTCGCCAAGGTCATTCATTCGACATCGTGGAATGTTTGAACGGCATGGTTTTCACGCCTGAGTTGTTCGTTAATGTAATCGATCCTCTGGAGGCGTTTTTAGCCGTGCTCAGCCTGTGCTGTTTGTAAATTCTCAATAGCGAGATCGTGTGCGCCTTCCTCTGCCTGTATTTCAGCCGCTGCGACTCTCGTAGTTTCAAAAGAGGAAATTACTCCCGAAAATGCCAGGGCATTCACTAACGCCACCGACCATCATAGCTATCGTGGCCATCCTATATTTACTTCATAATATCTTCAGGTATTATTCCTTGTTTTACTAGGATGTCTTTTGTGGCCATCGCCATACCAAGGTTCATTATGAGCATACCCATATCCTGCAGGTTGAAATCTAGCTTGATAGTAGGTTGTTTAAGCACCATTTTGGTTAACCGAGCGTACCCTACGGCTAGACTGGTGACCACGGTGGCGTGGTATGCGTCGTTGACGAACGTTTTCCCCTCAGACATTATGTATATGATATAAAAATATATATTTTATTGCATGATATGCGGGTTGACCTTTATTTGTGGAGGCTCACTGTGAGGGTCTACCTCACTGTGTCGTGTATATAACCATGAGATAGCCACGGTAGCAGTTACGCATACAACCAACAAGAGTCGAGATGGGTGGGTCACCTTGATAATTTTATGTTGGTTACACCACCGTTTTTTACCGGCAGCTACTCTCTTAGGATTCTTCTGCCTGGTCACTGTGGGAGGGGTCTCCTCGGGAGGGTTCACCTCCAGTTTGGGTTTCCCAAACGTGGGGGTTTCCTCCAGTTGTTGGGGTGGGGTCTCCTCCTGTGCAGCATCCATCTATACTATTATTATTATTTTTCCTCTCAAATTGACAATGCTTTGCCATGATAATCGCCGCCGTAACCGGGGCTAACAACATACCGTATTTGTGATACAGCTCGCAGCTAATAGAGCTCAAGGCGTGTTCGATAAAAGGGTCTTTTTCGAGGTCTTCCCACAGGTAAAGTCGGCGCTCCGGGGGGATAGGAAGGAAGTACGACGCAATACCAGTGTATATCTGGGTCATAGCCGATCCTATTGTTTTTGTCATTTCTGCTCCGAGTCTAGCCTCGTATATAGCGTACAGTTTATCGATTTCTTCGGCTGACATTTTGTGAATTTTATCTGGAGTGTACTCCCCAAAGTAATGTTTGGCTTTGCCCCCAACAGCCAACGCCACCAGTTTCTCTCGCTTATCATCGTCCACCGGCACCAACAGTTGCTCTAGCAATTCCTCACACTCCATCTTATAATGCAACAAGTAAGTTTTAGTTTTAACTATATAATATACGATTTAAGCAAAACACAGAGAAATGAAGGTTAAGTTGCACACGACGAACACTTCAAATATCATAGCTATAACTAAATGCTAAGCATTATACTAAGCATTGCTAAGCATTTGCTAAGCATTGCTAAGCTTTGCTTAGCTAAAACACCCTATAGGCCACGGGTTGGTCGGTCTTGAGCACGAGCTTAGCATGTTTAGTTTCAGCGAGCTGTTTCTTCACACGTTCCCGTTCTAATTTACTCATCACATCGTTCTCTCTCAAACACTCCTCGAACGAATCCCTGTCCTTGCAGTGAAATAAGGCCACCCATCGCGTCTGCTCTCGGAGGTCTTTCAACACCGAGTTGAATTTCTGCGTTAGCACCCAGACGCTGTGATTTGCGTGTCGGCCGGAGAAGGCCAGGTACGATAGCATGTCTCTCTTTTTTGTTATCTCACGATTAGCTCTGCAGTCATCCAGTATAAACAACGTCGACTCCCCTTTAAATTTCATATGGTAAACTTTCAACCAGTCCTGCAGGCGTGTTCCCGGGTCGACTCTGTGTACGTCCGGGTCCGTCATCACCCAAGGTCTTTCCGTGTACGTTTTATTCATGCTCAGAGTAGGGCACATGATAACGATGTGGTCGAACACATCCCTGTAGTACCCCTCCAACATATCCAACACGAAAACGGTCTTCCCACAGCCAGTCTGCCCGCACACTATGGCGCAGTGTGGGTCGCGGGGCAAATCAATACCATCAGTAGATGGCTTGCACGAATCTCCCATTGTCTATATTAAGTTGCGCGTCCATAATAACGTGCAGATATAATTTCAACTTACCAGCGGGTTGAGCCTTCTTGGTAATCTGGATAGTAATCCCCTCACTACCGTTGTCTATACGGGCGGCGCTACCGTGCAGTTTATCGTCATCCGTGGATCGCATGTCCAACCACAGCGCGTACTTGTTGGTTAAGTATTCACCGATTTGCACGGATGATAGGTCCAGGTCTTTGTCTATGTATGGATGTTTGCTCGGCAGCTTTTTTATCTCATCCCACTGCTGGTATGCCCTCATACCATGACTGAACAGCTGGTTGGGCACGCCCTCTATGGTCACTTCCACCTTTTCGATCTCGGGGTTGAAAAACTTCTCGCTGTCCCTCCGGAACGGCTCGTAATCCTCCACGGGGATGACCAGGATACCTTTCATCGATCGCGCCGGCACGTTCAGGTTGATATTCCACACAGTGTCGCTTTTATCCCGCACGATAGATCTATGCCTCAGCACGCGATCGTACAGGATGGCCACGTTCCCCGAGTACCGACTTCGAACCTGCCTGGCCAGCTCCGGGTTAGTGACCATGTCGAACTCCAGAGAGATGTTGTCGATGGTGTAACTGGCCTCATCACCGTTCGGCGTACGCACTACTTTGCTGTAGTCGTTAAACGTGAGCTCGTATTCAAGCCTATCACCCAGCTCGGCCTGGTAAAACGGCGCGTGTTCCGTGAGCAACTCGAAGTCGAGCGGCACGCAGAACCTGTTCCCGTGTACACTTGGGCGATGGCCTTGTCACCGTCCGATAACTTATCTAACTGATCTTGCGTGAAGGCATCTTGATGGTGGTTTTCTTGATGATGGCCCAACCTACGTTCCGCACTAGCTCGCGTTTGTCGTTGTCGGAGGTCAACGTGATGTTGAACGCCAGTCGAACAGTGCCTGGTACGATCAGGTCATTCGCGCCAAGGTTTGGAAATCTAACCAGCAGCGTTTGATTCTGGTCTATCTTGCTGGGATTGTTGGTGATGGTCGACGACTGGCGCACGGCTTTGATGCCTAGGGGCTCTCTCGATCTTCGAAAAGGATCTAGTTTTCTACCATACATTGTTATATAAATGAAATATATAAGTTTTAATACTAAATAATGGCTGAAGGCGGTTACAATGACATACCTATGGATAATATGTGGGATGATAGTGTCCAGGCATTTGGGGAGGATGAAACTTCATTCTCGCAAGGCAACGAACTTATACAGTCGGCCGTCAACGATTATTACAACGCAGTTGAAAATAGAGACGACATCAAACCGTTGGGGAGGGACTATTCCAAATTTATCGTCGATAAGAAGGGCACGCTGCGATTGAAGGCTTACCCGTGGGTCGATATCATAAAAAAAGACGGGAAGCCATATGCTTTGTCAACACTCACCAGTCGCCCTGGTGGGGGCCAACTGCTCCGTGGGGAACTAGGCTTCATAGATTACGGTGGCGCACGGCCTAAGCTTCCCATTCAAGATCTGCAAGACGTCAGGGACGCCACATCGGATCAAGACATGACTGATAACATTGAAAAGCTGTTGGCCACCTACCACAACAAACCCTTACCCGGGTTCGAATTTACCTTTCGAGAACTGCGGGGGCTGGACAAGGCCATGCAAACCATTCGCGGACATCTCGTGAGCAACACGGCCAAACTGGACGCGATAGACGACCACATCGCCCATGAAAAGGTCAAACTCGGTGAAACGGAGGACGAGTCTCTGAAAGCCACTATCGAGGAACGAATACGTACTTTGGAAGATGAAAGGAAGACCCGGCTAGAAACGGCATCCTCCTTCCGAGATCAGCTTCGATCCCAGGTCAGCCGTGTGTGGGAAAACGTTGATCGAGTCCTCCACCAAGACACCACGTTAGCTGACAGGATTCGGATCCTGTTCCGGGAGCAAGGGATCACCATCGCCAGCATTCTGACTGCATTGGGCTTCATCGTATCAACCCTGGTGGTGTCACTGACAGGGGGTGCCCCCACGCCTGCCGGTAAACCAAGTGGTGGCGTCAAATCCTGGATAAAAAAACTAGGGGAAGCCCTGGCTAAACTGGCTGGTAAGGCCGCCGAAGCCCTGCCCGGCATCCTGGGTAGCATCGTCTCGTGGATGCTGAGCGCTCTGGCTAAAACTGCCACGTGGCTCAGTCAAAACCTGTGGGTAGCCATCGTCACCGTAGCGGGTCTGGTGTACGTAGCGGCTAAGGAATTTTTAACCAAATAAGTCCCAAAGCTACCCCACCAACCACCATGGCTGTTTTACGGTCGATGTGCTGCTGATTGGAGGCCTGAATGTGTGGGGGTGACCCCACAGGGGGTGTTGGTTGAATCCTAGGCTCCGGGGGTGGCGCCACTATACCCGTTTCGCCGGTCGTGGGTGGTGGGACGTGGGGGATGTTAACATCGAGGTTGACGCCCAACTTTTGGTCTGCCGTGGCTTTAACTATTTCGTTGTTGTAGCCCACCACTTTTTTTACTCTCAGTTGCATATCGCTCGGAGCCATGTACAGTCCCACGTCGAACACGTAGTCGACTTTCGACCTGGCGTATTCCAACACCTCTTGGTAGCGTTTGATGGCGCTCGGGAGATCAACTGGAGCATTGATAGCATCCTCAACGTTGACAACGAACTGTTTCTGAGCGTCGTAAGCAGTCCCCTTACCGAGGATGTTGGAACGCGTTTGCGTCTGCGCACCTAACAGCGCCCACACATACGTTCGAATCGAGTCGTTTAACCTGATTACCCCGGCACGAGTGAACCCTTTCGACGTGTCCAGCATGAACTTTTTCCAGTCGGCCCCCTGCTCGAACCTCCAGACTCGGTAATCCTTGCTGTCGTCGAATGCCATGTAACGGTCATCCCACTCGTTGGTTGTAATATGATACGACTCGTATCCCCATTCTTTCAACTTCTCGCTGGCTTCCACGAGGGGCATGTTGTGAACGATGGGGATACTCAACCCGTGGTTCGGGCCCGGCAAACGCCAATCCGTCTTAGTGTTTAGTTCGAATTCGTTACAAATACGTTCGTAGGCCCGTCTATCGTACTGGTTGTTTACTGCATTCCACGCCTTTTCCTGTGGGAGCGGGGCGCTGATCTCTTTGAGGATACGCCTAATCTGGTAGTACACGTGAAACGTGAACACAGACTGACTCAGCGGTCCACGCCTAGTGTCGGTCAATACCACACCACACCCCGTTGTAGCGCACCACACGGCGAAGTTGAGTTGATTCTGCCAGAACTGCATCGGGTTGTTGAACCAAGCGTGAACTACCTTAGCGTTAGTCACCGAAAACTTATACCGGTCGAACACATCTATGAACTGGGTGTTGAAATACAACCCATCAGCGACCACGATCTTCATGTTTTAAAACTATTATATAATGAGCATATATACTCTAACATGTACATAACACTTCCAGGAATAACTAGCGGCGAGGCCGTTCAGCTGGCGCACGCGATCGATAACACGTCGGGTCAACTCGAAATCGCACTGTGCGATATCACCTACCTACCTCGATGGACTAACATCAACGCTAACAACAATAAACTGTTCGTAGGTGGAGCTCGCAATCAGATAATTGCCGGCTACTACAGCGTGTGCTCTCTAAGCGATGAGGTCTTCAAACCACTGGGAGCCGAACTCAAGATGAACGACTCAAACGGCACAGTGGTGTTAATCAACAACGGAAGAAAAACCTTGAGGCTCGGTCGACCATTGGCGAGGACACTCGGTATGCAACCTGATGAGATAAAAACAACGGCTACCGCCACAGGCACTAAGTTACCCGACCTTGTACCATATCGAGAGCTGTGCATTCACCTCAGTCAGGTTAGCACAAAGGACAACATTCAAGGGGGCCACCCTTCCACTATACTGAGAGCCGTACCTGTGAAAACGGAGAAATACAACGATGGTAGAACCGAGTCGTTTTCACCGCGGCAGTATAAGAGGTTAACCCAGGGCAACATCCCTGAGCTGATAATATCGGTGTTAGATATAAATCATAATCTCGTGAATATAGGATACCTCAGCGTAACGCTGCACATAAAATGACCAGCGCACAAGGTCCTGGAATAAAGTTGAAAAAATGCACCAATGTGGGGATCTCCCGACCTCGGGACACACGCAGATTCGACGACTCGAGTAGATGGTAAATTGTACGCCTTGCAACTGAAAAACAGCATTTACAAACGCGTTGAAGTCCCTTCCGGTGGTACTAGCAATCTAAGCGATATGGTAGATACCACAAGAGCGGTCGTCAACACTAAGTACACCTAGTCACCACCGGGGATGATAACTGGATAATATACCCATTGTTCGGAGGTAAACTGTTCGATTTAGACGATGTTGAGCGCACTAACGTCGCCCGAAACAAGCCATATACGCTCGTCTTCACCGATGATGACAAGTGGGTGTTATTACCCGATAAAGCCGACTGGTTTCTCAACATTAGGCTCGGCTCCCCCTACGTGTTCACGGATAACAAAGACAACCACCTAAACAAAGTCGTGAACAACGGAACCCTTCTCGTGGCTTACATCCCGACTCAGAGATGTAGCGTAGTCATCATCCCACTCAACAGTATGGCAGCCCACATGCTATCGAGTAAAGCGGGCATGCAAAACGTGGTATTGCAGTTGGTGGCTGAATTCGAAGGCGTGGTTAGGATACTGGAGAGTCTACCGGCGAACTCAACACTTATCATCCAAGTCTACCTAGGGGAACCATCGCGGGATGATGTTGAAATCGTGAAGGGGGTCAAACTCCGGTGGGGGAAACAACAACAGTATCACGTTTGCAATGTTTACGTGCGGGTGGGTGCCGACTCCAAAACCAGTCTGCAGGGAGTCAACGTGATCGTGGAAGACACGATATCACTAACCAAGATATTCCTACCCGACAATATACACTTCATGGGGGTGCACTTCACCCCTGAACTATTATCAGAAAACCAGTTGGAAATTATATCGTAATAGTATTATAGCAATGTCTTGGCTTCGCCCCAACACTACACTTAACGATCTAGGGGACACGGAGGGATTCGATCAGCCTGGTGAGGAAGACGCCTTGTACGTCCTACACTTAAAAAAACAACGTGTATAGACGGGAGGCAATCACCCTCGGAGGTCTAGGAGGCATAGAGGGATTCGATCAGCCTGGTGAAGAAGACACCTTATACATCCTGCACTTGAAAGACAATGTGTATAGGCGGGTGTCGCTATCAGATTTTAAAGAACCTGAATGGTTAGTTAACTTAACCCTCTCCTCACCCTATATCTCCCTGAAACAAAATACTGCCGAGATCTCCGAGATTAGGAATAGCGGTACCGTGCCCTCGTGTTTCGTTCCTGGGCCTAATTCAAGTATTAGTCTAAAAACGTCCACCTCCAATATGTTAATGGCATTCCACGGGGGCCAGTTAAGGTATAACTGCTCTGAGTATATAAGGCATCCGATTATAAATCCAGAATCCACACTCATCATAGAAATATATATCCTGGAACATTCTGATAGTAAACAAGTACGCCAACTCTTACCCGGGGTGGAAGTATACTTTAGTCCCAGTACCCCGTGATGAACGTTACCGTATCATCATACAAACGGGCTCCGAATTTAGTTCTGTAACCTCCTCAATGAACCCCTACTACTATTTTAATCGTTTGATTGTAGGTCCAGTTATTAAATTCTCACCTATTCACCTACCTGAGGGTTTACACCTTATAAGCCTCAAGTTCGTTGATCGTCTGTTAACTGAAACCCAATTAAAATATCTTTTGTAATATATATTATAGGATGGGGCTGTACCCAGGCATAGATGAAGTAGCGAAGACCCTGGAAACCGTAGACGGGTTCCGCTTGAGGCGATTATGCGATGTAAGACGCCAACTAGAACAAGACCGCGACAAGCGGAAAGCACTATATAAGAAGTACCATAGAGCTTTCAATGCCGTGGACGGGACTGATACTGCCCTTATGGCAACCAGCATGGGACTAGGTGCAGCAGGTGTTGGGTTGTTAGCTACCATCGTGGCCGCACCTATAGTGATGGGGCTCGAAATAACAGCTGGAGTGACAGGGGTGTTGGGGTTCGGGCTTAAGCTTGTATCCCGCAGACTACATCGTAAAGCATTGAAACACGACCAGATCAGGGTTCTGGCTGAAGCAAAGCTGAACACAGTAAGTGAGCGTATTTCCACTGCACTCACTGACAGTAAGATCTCAGAGGAGGAGTTTAGTTCAATCCTCTCTGAACTCACATAATATAACAAAATGAAACAAGAGATTCGATCCAAGTCTCGTAAGTCTGCTATAAGCGAGGATGAGAAAAAAAAGTACATAGAACAAGGGGTGAAAAAAGCCCAGCAAGCCTTTATTACGAACACCAAAGAGATCATAGACGATTCACATTAAACTGTTTCATCGAGGTCAACACGGCATAGTGTCATAGACGGAGCTGTTATAGGTTGGAAAGTAGTAGGAGTAATGGTAGTAAGAGCTAAGGGTCCGACCAAAGCCTTATCTGTGAAATAAGGCTTTGCAGAGGCTTTTGTTGGACCTGGTCCAGAACCGCTATTACCTATACTACTACAGTTCTGGACCCGATCCCAGGAAAATAAATTACGTCATATATGGACCAATCTATACAAACATAAGGGGACCCGAACAATGAAACCCGCGTGTTTTCTCTTAGATTGTTGACTGATAGATGACTTCTTAGTAAAGAATTGATTTTATCTAGACCTGCATCTGTTCTCTTCATTTCATGCAACAAATTGAATGAAACCGACATTAGATCTTTCATTTACATTCGTGCAAACCAAAGTCCTTTAGCAAACCGTCCACCATACTATCACAATCGACCCTTCCTGAAAAAGACTCAATAACGAAAGTACAGGACCGAAAGTAGAGTTCCTGGAATAATTGCCTACGTGGATAGAGACACGATTTCTTCGAATACGAAAACGTAGCATTATTGTTGCATGCACTGACCACAGGCCCCCACTGCGGGTCAGAAAATCGATAAACTAAGCCCTGGTTTACTATCCAGCCCCCCTACTAGAAAATCGATAAACTAAGCCCTGGTTTACTAACCAGCCCCCCTACTATATAACATCTTATATACTTTATCGATTTTCTGACCCTATATAGTAGGGGGGCTGGATAGTAAACCAGGGCTTAGTTTATCGATTTTCTGACCCGCAGTGGGGGCCTGTGGCACTGACGCCCGTCCAACGTTGGTACTCATTAAATAATGTACATGTAGCTAACATTTGTATAGACTGTTATGGGTTAACCAGAAAACAAATATCAACCATATTTTAACAAATTTAACTGTCAGGGACGCTCACCTTATGATCTTCGAGATTCCGAGACGTGGACAGTTCTGCACCCGATCCCAGGAAAATTAATTACGTCATATATGGACCAATCTATACAAACATAAGGGGACCCGAACAATGACACACGCGTTGTTTTTTTTAAATTGTTGACTGATAGATGACTTATTAGTAAAGAATTGATTTTACCTAGACCTGCATCTGTTCTCTTCATTTCATGCAACAAATTGAACGAAACCGACATTAGATCTTTCATTCACATTCGTGCAAACCAAAGTCCTTTAGCAAACCGTCCACCATACTATCACAATCGACCCTTCCTGAAAAAAGACTCAATAACGAAAGTACAGGACCGAAAGTAGAGTTCCTGGAATAATTGCCTACGTGGATAGAGACACGATTTCTTCGAATACGAAAACGTAGCATTATTGTTGCATGCACTGACCACAGGCCCCCACTGCGGGTCAGAAAATCGATAAACTAAGCCCTGGTTTACTATCCAGGCCCCCTACTAGAAAATCGATAAACTAAGCCCTGGTTTACTATCCAGCCCCCCTACTATGTAACATGTTATATACTTTATCGATTTTCTGACCCTATATAGTAGGGGGCTGGATAGTAAACTCAGAAGGCTTAGTTTATCGATTTTCTGACCCGCAATCGAGCCTGTGGCACTGACGCCCGTCAACGTTGGTACTCATTAAATAATGTACATGTAGCTAACATTTGTATAGACTGTTATGGGTTAACCAGAAAACAAATATCAACCATATTTTAACAAATTTAACTGTCAGGGACGCTCACCTTATGATCTTCGAGATTCCGAGACGTGGACAGTTCTGCACCCGATCCCACGAAAATTAATTACGTCATATATGGACCAATCTATACAAACATAAGGGGACCCGAACAATGACACACGCGTTTTTTTTTTTAAATTGTTGACTGATAGATGACTTCTTAGTAAAGAATTGATTTTACCTAGACCTGCATCTGTTCTCTTCATTTCATGCAACAAATTGAACGAAACCGACATTAGATCTTTCATTCACATTCGTGCAAACCAAAGTCCTTTAGCAAACCGTCCACCATACTATCACAATCGACCCTTCCTGAAAAAAGACTCAATAACGAAAGTACAGGACCGAAAGTAGAGTTCCTGGAATAATTGCCTACGTGGATAGAGACACGATTTCTTCGAATACGAAAACGTAGCATTATTGTTTTGCATGCACTGACCACATGTTTTCCACACTGCGGTCAGAAATCGATAAACTAAGCCCTGGTTTACTATCCAGCCCCTACTAGAAAATCGATAAACTAGCCCTGGTTTACTATCCAGCCCTACTATATAACATGTTATAACATGTTATATAGTAGGGGCTGGATAGTAAAACCAGGGCTTAGTTTATCGATTTTCTGACCCTATAGTAGGGGCTGGATAGCAAAACTCAGGGCTTAGTTTATTGATTTTCTGACCCGCAGTGAAACCTAGTACTTGACGCCCGTCCAACGTTGGTACTCATTAAATAATGTACATGTAGCTAACATTTGTATAGACTGTTATGGGTTAACCAGAAAACAAATATCAACCATATTTTAACAAATTTAACTGTCAGGACGCTCACCTTATGATCTTCGAGATTCCGAGACGTGGACAGTTCTGCACCGATCCCAGGAAAATTAATTACGTCATATATGGACCAATCTATACAAAAACATAAGGGGACCGAACAATGACACCAGCGTTGTTTTTTTAAATTGTTGACTGATAGATGACTTATTAGTAAAGAATTGATTTTACCTAGACCTGCATCTGTTCTCTTCATTTCATGCAACAAATTGAGCGAAACCCACATTAGATCTTTCATTCACATTCGTGCAAACCAAAGTCCTTTAGCAAACCGTCCACCATACTATCACAATCGACCCTTCCTGAAAAAAGACTCAATAACGAAAGTACAGGACCGAAAGTAGAGTTCCTGGAATAATTGCCTACGTGGATAGAGACACGATTTCTTCAATCTGAAAACGTAGCATTATTGTTGCATGCACTGACCACAGGCCCCCACTGCGGGTCAGAAAATCGATAAACTAAGCCCTGGTTTACTATCCAGGCCCCCTACTAGAAAATCGATAAACTAAGCCCTGGTTTACTATCCAGCCCCCCTACTATGTAACATGTTATATACTTTATCGATTTTCTGACCCTATATAGTAGGGGGGCTGGATAGTAAACCAGGGCTTAGTTTATCGATTTTCTGACCCGCAGTGGGAGCCTGTGGCACTGACGCCCGTCCAACGTTGGTACTCATTAAATAATGTACATGTAGCTAACATTTGTATAGACTGTTATGGGTTAACCAGAAAACAAATATCAACCATATTTTAACAAATTTAACTGTCAGGGACGCTCACCTTATGATCTTCGAGATTCCGAGACGTGGACAGTTCTGCACCCGATCCCACGAAAATTAATTACGTCATATATGGACCAATCTATACAAACATAAGGGGACCCGAACAATGACACACGCGTTTTTTTTTTTAAATTGTTGACTGATAGATGACTTCTTAGTAAAGAATTGATTTTACCTAGACCTGCATCTGTTCTCTTCATTTCATGCAACAAATTGAACGAAACCGACATTAGATCTTTCATTCACATTCGTGCAAACCAAAGTCCTTTAGCAAACCGTCCACCATACTATCACAATCGACCCTTCCTGAAAAAAGACTCAATAACGAAAGTACAGGACCGAAAGTAGAGTTCCTGGAATAATTGCCTACGTGGATAGAGACACGATTTCTTCGAATACGAAAACGTAGCATTATTGTTGCATGCACTGACCACAGGCCCCCACTGCGGGTCAGAAAATCGATAAACTAAGCCCTGGTTTACTATCCAGCCCCCCTACTAGAAAATCGATAAACTAAGCCCTGGTTTACTATCCAGCCCCCTACTATATAACATGTTATAACATGTTATATAGTAGGGGGCTGGATAGTAAACAGGGCTTAGTTTATCGATTTTCTGACCCTATATAGTAGGGGGCTGGATAGCATAAACTCAGGAGCTTAGTTTATTGATTTTGACCGACCAGTGGGGCCTAATGGCACTGACGCCCGTCCAACGTTGGTACTCATTAAATAATGTACATGTAGCTAACATTTGTATAGACTGTTATGGGTTAACCAGAAAACAAATATCAACCATATTTTAACAAATTTAACTGTCAGGGACGCTCACCTTATGATCTTCGAGATTCCGAGATGTGGACAGTTCTGCACCCGATCCCAGGAAAATAAATTACGTCATATATGGACCAATCTATACAAACATAAGGGGACCCGAACAATGAAACCCGCGTGTTTTCTCTTAGATTGTTGACTGATGGATGACTTCTTAGTAAAGAATTGATTTTATCTAGACCTGCATCTGTTCTCTTCATTTCATGCAACAAACTGAATGAAACCGACATTAGATCTTTCATTCACATTCGTCCAAACCAAAGTCCTTTAGCAAACCATCCACCATACTATCACAATCGACCCTTCCTGAAAAAGACTCAATAACGAAAGTACAGGACCGAAAGTAGACTTCCTGGAATAATTGCCTACGTGGATAGAGACACGATTTCTTCGAATACGAAAACGTAGCATTATTGTTGCATGCACTGACCACAGGCCCCCACTGCGGGTCAGAAAATCGATAAACTAAGCCCTGGTTTACTATCCAGCCCCCCTACTAGAAAATCGATAAACTAAGCCCTGGTTTACTATCCAGCCCCCCTACTATATAACATGTTATATACTTTATCGATTTTCTGACCCTACTATAGTAGGGGGCTGGATAGTAAACCAGGGCTTAGTTTATCGGTTTTCTGACCCGCAGTGGGGGCCTGTGGCACTGACGCCCGTCCAACGTTGGTACTCATTAAATAATGTACATGTAGCTAACATTTGTATAGACTGTTATGGGTTAACCAGAAAACAAATATCAACCATATTTTAACAGGGACGCTCATCTTGATCTTCGAGATTCCGAGACGTGGCCAGTTCTGCACCCGATCCCAGGAAAATTAATTACGTCATATATGGACCAATCTATACAAACATAAGGGGACCCGAACAATGAAACCCGCGTGTTTTCTCTTAGATTGTTGACTGATAGATGACTTCTTAGTAAAGAATTGATTTTATCTAGACCTGCATCTGTTCTCTTCATTTCATGCAACAAACTGAATGAAACTGACATTAGATCTTTCATTCACATTCGTCCAAACCAAAGTCCTTTAGCAAACCATCCATCATACTATCACAATCGACCCTTCCTGAAAAAGACTCAATAACGAAAGTACAGGACCGAAAGTAGACTTCCTGGAATAATTGCCTACGTGGATAGAGACACGATTTCTTCGAATACGAAAAACGTAGCATTATTGTTGCATGCACTGACCACAGGCCCCCCACTGCGGGTCAGAAAATCGATAAACTAAGCCCTGGTTTGCTATCCAGCCCCCTACTAGAAAATCGATAAACTAAGCCCTGGTTTAC
The DNA here is from genome assembly GCF_003918875.1 of Haliotis rubra. Lineage (NCBI taxonomy): Eukaryota > Metazoa > Mollusca > Gastropoda > Lepetellida > Haliotidae > Haliotis > Haliotis rubra. The sequence continues at coordinate 120,862 of NW_025765152.1, read as the reverse complement.
TATCCAGCCCCCCTACTATATAACATGTTATATACTTTATCGATTTTCTGACCCTATATAGTAGGGGGGCTGGATAGTAAACCAGGGCTTAGTTTATCGATTTTCTGACCCGCAGTGGGGGCCTGTGGCACTGACGCCCGTCCAACGTTGGTACTCATTAAATAATGTACATGTAGCTAACATTTGTATAGACTGTTATGGGTTAACCAGAAAACAAATATCAACCATATTTTAACAGGGACGCTCATCTTGATCTTCGAGATTCCGAGACGTGGCCAGTTCTGCACCCGATCCCAGGAAAATTAATTACGTCATATATGGACCAATCTATACAAACATAAGGGGACCCGAACAATGAAACCCGCGGTTTTTTTTTTAGATTGTTGACTGATAGATGACTTATTAGTAAAGAATTGATTTTATCTAGACCTGCATCTGTTCTCTTCATTTCATGCAACAAATTGAACGAAACCGACATTAGATCTTTCATTCACATTCGTCCAAACCAAAGTCCTTTAGCAAACCGTCCACCATACTATCACAATCGACCCTTCCTGAAAAAAGACTCAATAACGAAAGTACAGGACCGAAAGTAGACTTCCTGGAATAATTGCCTACGTGGATAGAGACACGATTTCTTCGAATACGAAAACGTAGCATTACTGTTGCATGCACTGACCACAGGCCCCCACTGCGGATGAGAAAATCGATAAACTAAGCCCTGGTTTACTATCCAGCCCCCCTACTAGAAAATCGATAAACTAAGCCCTGGTTTACTATCCAGCCCCCCTACTATATAACATGTTATATACTTTATCGATTTTCTGACCCTATATAGTAGGGGGCTGGATAGTAAACCAGGGCTTAATTATCGATTTTCTGACCTCCAGTGGGGGCCTGTATTTGCACTGACGCCCGTCAACGTTGGTACTCATTAAATAATGTACATGTAGCTAACATTTGTAAAGACTGTTATGGGTTAACCAGAAAACAAATATCAACCATATTTTAACAGGGACGCTCATCTTGATCTTCGAGATTCCGAGACGTGGCCAGTTCTGCACCCGATCCCAGGAAAATTAATTACGTCATATATGGACCAATCTATACAAACATAAGGGGACCCGAACAATGACACCCGCGTTGTTTTTTTTTTAGATTGTTGACTGATAGATGACTTCTTAGTAAAGAATTGATTTTATCTAGACCTGCATCTGTTCTCTTCATTTCATGCAACAAATTGAACGAAACCGACATTAGATCTTTCATTCACATTCGTGCAAACCAAAGTCCTTTAGCAAACCGTCCACCATACTATCACAATCGACCCTTCCTGAAAAAGACTCAATAACGAAAGTACAGGACCGAAAGTAGACTTCCTGGAATAATTGCCTACGTGGATAGAGACACGATTTCTTCGAATACGAAAACGTAGCATTATTGTTGCATGCACTGACCACAGGCCCCCACTGCGGGTCAGAAAATCGATAAACTAAGCCCTGGTTTACTATCCAGCCCCCCTACTAGAAAATCGATAAACTAAGCCCTGGTTTACTATCCAGCCCCCCTACTATATAACATGTTATATACTTTATCGATTTTCTGACCCTATATAGTAGGGGGCTGGATAGTAAACTCAAGGCTTAGTTTATCGATTTTCCTGACCCGCAATGGGGGCCTGTGGCACTGACGCCCGTCCAACGTTGGTACTCATTAAATAATGTACATGTAGCTAACATTTGTATAGACTGTTATGGGTTAACCAGAAAACAAATATCAACCATATTTTAACAGGGATGCTCGTCTTGATCTTCGAGATTCCGAGACGTGGCCAGTTCTGCACCCGATCCCACGAAAATTAATTACGTCATATATGGACCAATCTATACAAACATAAGGGGACCCGAACAATGACACCCGCGTTGTTTTTTTTAGATTGTTGACTGATAGATGACTTCTTAGTAAAGAATTGATTTTATCTAGACCTGCATCTGTTCTCTTCATTTCATGCAACAAATTGAACGAAACCGACATTAGATCTTTCATTCACATTCGTGCAAACCAAAGTCCTTTAGCAAACCGTCCACCATACTATCACAATCGACCCTTCCTGAAAAAAGACTCAATAACGAAAGTACAGGACCGAAAGTAGACTTCCTGGAATAATTGCCTACGTGGATAGAGACACGATTTCTTCGAATACGAAAACGTAGCATTACTGTTGCATGCACTGACCACAGGCCCCCACTGCGGACCAGAAAATCGATAAACTAAGCCCTGGTTTACTATCCAGCCCCCCTACTAGAAAATCGATAAACTAAGCCCTGGTTTATTATCCAGCCCCCTACTATATAACATGTTATATAGTAGGGGGCCTAAAGTAAACCAGGGCTTATTTATCGATTTTCTGACCCTATATAGTAGGGGGGCTGAATAGTAAACCAGGGCTTAGTTTATCGATTTTCTGACCCGCAGTGGGGGCCTGTGGCACTGACGCCCGTCCAACGTTGGTACTCATTAAATAATGTACATGTAGCTAACATTTGTATAGACTGTTATGGGTTAACCAGAAAACAAATATCAACCATATTTTAACAAATTTAACTGTCAGGGACGCTCACCTTATGATCTTCGAGATTCCGAAACGTGGACAGTTCTGCACCCGATCCCAGGAAAATAAATTACGTCATATATGAACCAATCTATACAAACATAAGGGGACCCGAACAATGAAACCCGCGTGTTTTCTCTTAGATTGTTGACTGATAGATGACTTCTAAGTAAAGAATTGATTTTACCTAGACCTGCATCTGTTCTCTTCATTTCATGCAACAAATTGAACGAAACCGACATTAGATCTTTCATTCACATTCGTGCAAACCAAAGTCCTTTAGCAAACCGTCCACCATACTATCACAATCGACCCTTCCTGAAAAAGACTCAATAACGAAAGTACAGGACCGAAAGTAGACTTCCTGGAATAATTGCCTACGTGGATAGAGACACGATTTCTTCGAATACGAAAACGTAGCATTATTGTTGCATGCACTGACCACAGGCCCCCACTGCGGGTCAGAAAATCGATAAACTAAGCCCTGGTTTACTATCCAGCCCCCCTACTAGAAAATCGATAAACTAAGCCCTGGTTTACTATCCAGCCCCCCTACTATATAACATGTTATATACTTTATCGATTTTCTGACCCTATAGTAGGGGGCTGGATAATAAACCAAGAATTAGTTTATCGATTTTCTGACCCGCAGTGGGAGCCTGTGGCACTGACGCCCGTCCAACGTTGGTACTCATTAAATAATGTACATGTAGCTAACATTTGTATAGACTGTTATGGGTTAACCAGAAAACAAATATCAACCATATTTTAACAGGGACGCTCATCTTGATCTTCGAGATTCCGAGACGTGGCCAGTTCAACACCCGATCCCAGGAAAATTAATTACGTCATATATGGACCAATCTATACAAACATAAGGGGACCCGAACAATGACACCCGCGGTTTTTTTTTTAGATTGTTGACTGATAGATGACTTCATAGTAAAGAATTGATTTTATCTAGACCTGCATCTGTTCTCTTCATTTCATGCAACAAACTGAATGAAACCGACATTAGATCTTTCATTTACATTCGTGCAAACCAAAGTCCTTTAGCAAACCGTCCACCATACTATCACAATCGACCCTTCCTGAAAAAGACTCAATAACGAAAGTACAGGACCGAAAGTAGACTTCCTGGAATAATTGCCTACGTGGATAGAGACACGATTTCTTCGAATACGAAAACGTAGCATTATTGTTGCATGCACTGACCACAGGCCCCCACTGCGGATCAGAAAATCGATAAACTAAGCCCTGGTTTACTATCCAGCCCCCCTACTTCAGAAAATCGATAAACTAAGCAATGGTTTACTATCCAGCCCCCCTACCAGAAAATCGATAAACTAAGCCCTGGTTTACTATCCAGCCCCCTACTATATAACATGCCCCCACAGGCCCCCACTGAGGGTCAGAAAATCGATAAACTAAGCCCTGGTTTACTATCCAGCCCCCCTACTATATAGGGTCAGAAAATCGATAAACTAAGCCCTGGTTTACTATCCAGCCCCTTCTATATAACATGTTTATCGATTTTCTGACCCTATATAATAGAAACTGAATAACTAAAACCAGAATTATTTATCGATTTTCTGACCCAATGAGAACCTGGCACTGACGCCCGTCCAACGTTGGTACTCATTAAATAATGTACATGTAGCTAACATTTGTATAGACTGTTATGGGTTAACCAGAAAACAAATATCAACCATATTTTAACAAATTTAACTGTCAGGGACGCTCACCTTATGATCTTCGAGATTCCGAGATGTGGACAGTTCTGCACCCGATCCCAGGAAAATAAATTACGTCATATATGGACCAATCTATACAAACATAAGGGGACCCGAACAATGAAACCCGCGTGTTTTCTCTTAGATTGTTGACTGATAGATGACTTCTTAGTAAAGAATTGATTTTATCTAGACCTGCATCTGTTCTCTTCATTTCATGCAACAAACTGAATGAAACTGACATTAGATCTTTCATTCACATTCGTCCAAACCAAAGTCCTTTAGCAAACCATCCATCATACTATCACAATCGACCCTTCCTGAAAAAGACTCAATAACGAAAGTACAGGACCGAAAGTAGACTTCCTGGAATAATTGCCTACGTGGATAGAGACACGATTTCTTCGAATACGAAAACGTAGCATTATTGTTGCATGCACTGACCACAGGCCCCCACTGCGGGTCAGAAAATCGATAAACTAAGCCCTGGTTTATTATCCAGCCCCCCTACTAGAAAATCGATAAACTAAGCCCTGGTTTACTATCCAGCCCCCTACTATATAACATGTTACATGTATATAGTTTATCGATTTTCTGACCCTATATAGTAGGGGGGCTGGATAGTGAACCAGGGCTTAGCTTATTGATTTTCTGACCCGCAGTGGGAGCCTGTGGCACTGACGCCCGTCCAACGTTGGTACTCATTAAATAATGTACATGTAGCTAACATTTGTATAGACTGTTATGGGTTAACCAGAAAAAAAATATCAACCATATTTTAACAAATTTAACTGTCAGGGACGCTCACCTTGATCTCCGAGATTCCGAGACGTGGACAGTTCTGCACCCGATCCCAGGAAAATAAATAACGTCATATATGGACCAATCTATACAAACATAAGGGGACCCGAACAATGAAACCCGCGTGTTTTCTCTTAGATTGTTGACTGATAGATGACTTCTTAGTAAAGAATTGATTTTACCTAGACCTGCATCTGTTCTCTTCATTTCATGCAACAAATTGAATGAAACCGACATTAGATCTTTCATTCACATTCGTGCAAACCAAAGTCCTTTAGCAAACCGTCCACCCTACTATCACAATCGACCCTTTCTGAAAAGACTCAATAACGAAAGTAGACGACCAAAAGTAGAGTTCCTGGAATAATTGGCTACGTGGAAAAAGGCATGATATTCTTCGAACACGAAGACGTAGCATTATTGTTGTCAGCCAGAAGCTTGTCAAACGGTAGGTTTTGAAGAGATAAAAAAATGAGGGCTGTGTGTGTGTGTGTGTGTGTGTGTGTGTGTGTGTGTGTGTGTGTGCGTGTGCGTGTGTGTGTGCGTGTGCGATATCACAATTGCCTCATTGATATCTCAATTAATGGTATAAATTACAGGTGTGTGTTAAGAGTAGAGAACTGAGTACTTATACTGCACTGTATTTAATTAATATCTTTTGTTGTTTATACTTGAATTTGTGCAAAGTAGGGTTTATATGTTAACATTTTGTAAATAAGTATATTCTTTTACAATTAATAATGTGGCCCTTAGGGGGTTCTGATTTGTACCTTCAAATGCAGAAACAATGGTTACAGTACATGTAATTTTTTGTAGACCTCATATATTTGCAAGCCAACTATAGTCACTCTAGTTTGAGATATTTCATTCACATACAATTTGTATAAATGCGTTTTCCAGGTATGATATTGCAAAATTAACCATGGCTGGAATCTACATATATCTGACTTTGAGTAGGAAGGTTTGTGTTGGAAGGATTTCATGAATGATTTTTAACTGGAGCCACTTCATAACTATACTTTTTGTACAGATGTTGTTTTCTTTTTCATATTAACACCTTCACCAATAGTTTATCTTTATGCTGGTGAAAAACATCTTCCAGTCCATTATGACTATATATTCCTGAGATGTTATATAGTCTCATAAGTTGATTTTGCTCACTTTTATCATACATACATTTAATGATTGAATATGCTGGAAAGGCATAGGATATGTAGGATAAATGTATTTGTCCTTTTAATCAACAATTCAGTAGTGGATGCCTAATTCACTGAAATGAGAACTGAACCTGCGCATCAGGTGAATGGCATGATTAAGGGTCAAGTAGTAGCCCAGAAATGTCATGTTGTACATATCAAAGAAGTTGTAATTCCATACCATACGTTGTTATGTTGCTATACATCATAAATAAACTTTGTCCTTACACCTACATTATACCAGCCTGTCACCATGTTACTATAGTACCATAAACATTGTGAAATTCTATTCTCACAACTTAAATAACAATTATTGAAATAAAATGATCATGTATTCTTCCAAATAAGAATTGGAAACACTCAGAATACATAAAATACAAGTTATTACTAATATGAAGGAGAACTATGCATCACATCATCTTTATTCATGTCTAAAATAGCTTTTTATAAAAGATCTTTCCAAACAGTATCCCATATCCAATATCCTGTGCTCTTGCATTAAGGGGCCATTCATAATTTATGGCTAGGTGGGGTATTGATTTTAAGGGGGGATCACCCATTTTGTTCTGCGGAGGTAGGGGGGTCAACAATTTTTAACACATGAACTGGGGCTGGGGGTTTTGTCAGCAATTATGTACTTAACAATTATGCTTAAAAATAGGGGTTGGGGGCATTGATTTTGTACATGAAATGTAGGGGGGTTCCTTACTTTGTACATAAATTTATTTTTTTTGGCAGGGGCAGTTACATTGTACATGCTTCTCCATAAAAAATCATCATCACCCACCACACACCCACCCCACACCCACCCATAAATTATAAACGGTCCTTAATGCATTATTTCGTATACTGAGGGCTTTCTAGTGTAAGGGAGATAACTCCAAAAGAGGATGCAATGGTTTAGTGATTCAAATGCTTGTGATGGACCTCAGTACGTGGCATTCAGAAACATCATGGCTTTATATTTCCCAAACTTATTATGTGCCGTAAACATTTTGTCATATTTAAACAGCTATAGATTTTAATTCAAAGACTTTGAATGTAAACCTATGTGACCTCTCAATTCAAAGAGGAACTTCATGGAATGAAAGTACTGTTAAATATTTGGCGTGATTCCAACTACACTGAATAATCAGAATTGTTCATCATCAAATTCTTATCTTAGAAATCAGCAATCTTTTTCAATCAGAAAGTGGACACAATATTCTCTATATATTGAGGAAGTGGTGATGTTTATAACTCAGAGGTTTTTCCATTTTTCAGCATTGACAATGAGGTGCTTTGGATGTAAGGAAAACAAGCTGTCCAATGAATTTCCTCAGTTTGACATAACTGAGAATTGCAAACATCCAAGATTTCACTGCATGAGGGTAAGATTGCCATAATTCAAAATATTCTGTGGAAAAAAAGCATGGGGTTGCAGGAATTGAAAGAAAATCAGTGGTCATCTTGACTTGTATATTTGAACAACTTTGTTAGGTCAGAGATGTGATATAAGGACCGAATGGTGCTGTTGATTTCCATACAATATGCCCAACACTTAATACTGGTAATTAACTGAAATGGTATTAACATAAAGGAAACATTCATGTGTGTAGCTGTTCTATATGAGACCAGCAAAAGTATAACCTAGTCATTATTGAGTGAGTTTAGTTTGATGCTGCACTCAGCAATATTCAAGCTATATGGCGGCAGCCTGTAAATAATCAAGTCTGGACCAGACAATCCAGTGATGAACAGCCTTAGCATCTACGCAATTAGGATATGAATGCATGTGTCAACCAAGTCAGTGACCACACGATCCCGTTAGTCGCCTCTTCTGCCAAGCATGGGTTACATAGGCGGATCCAGGAATTTTCAAAGAGGAGGGGGTTCAGGGTGTTCGAACCCCCTGAACCCCCTCTTCGCTCCACCAATGCAAACCATTCACTTCTATGTGGTCTTTAGTCATTTTCAAAAAGAGGGGGGCTGGGGTTCGAACCCCCTGAACACACACATGGTGAGGCAGCGAGGGACAAGTATTCTTAACAGGTTGTCCGTACTCCATGTGTACACCAGTCTCATCTTGTCTTCTGTCCTTTGTAGTTGTGGAGAATATATTTTCTTGTGCCGACAGGCTGCCTTGATTGTTATACCTTACAGTATCTGCTAGAAATAATCAGGAATTTAAGTAATGTATCAGTTTTTGACTACCAACCTACATATAAGGTATCAAAATTAATAGTTAATCCAAACAAGGATTTGGGATGGATATAGATGCACTGACAAAGCAGGGATAGACATGTATTTTAATCGAAGCGTGCCATAGCTCGCCAGACAGATAATGTAGACCCCTGTGTGCCTTTGTGAAAAACCTGTGCCCATACCTTTGATGATACAATTAAACTCAAAACATTATAACAATTATGTCATTTCAATTTATTGTTTAATAATCTGTACACAACATGTAGTTTGTAAACCTGTAACCTTGAGAGGTGGATTTCCTAATCTCCATCCTTTCTGCAAGAACAGCTCAGTTTCATTTGTCCTGAACCCATAAACTAACTCATAAACCATGTTATCATGCAAAACGGGATTTCCTGTTATGCACAATAACATTCAGAATGACCATGCACATTTGAAGCTGTGAGATAGAGAGTGCCACTGATAAACAGTTTGTTAGTGTGCAAAAAAAGATTTTGAATCATTTCAGTTGGTCGGATTCATTGCATTTTCTTTTCAATGAATCAATCATTTATTAAATTTTAGTCATGCTGCAAAGGCACATTGAAAATATTTTATCTCTGCCATTTCAATATTTATATTAAGCACAATTTGAACCCCTGCAAAGGGTAATACATCTGAAAGATGGTCATGAAGGTAATGAATGCAGTCTTTGACCGCTCTTTCTTTGGAATAATGTCTACAGAAATCTCTGTGCATCTATATACTAAGTTAAAATGTTTATTGGCATTGTCAGTATTTCAGGCATTTTGTGGTTAGGTGTGATTAGGATCTTTGTGGTTTTGAAACAAATTGATTAACATATAATGAAGAGTAGGTTATAGATGGTGAAAAGATAATTTAATTATGGTCTGTAATTAGGTCATTTTGGGCTTTAAAGTGAGTGAGTCTGGTTTTATGGAGCTTTATTCCAGCAATAGTGTAGCAGGGGACAGCAAAAATGGGCATCACAGCGATTTAAAGAAATAAGCAAAAATGTTTCTGTGTTATTTTTCCAGTGTGTGATTCGACAAGTGAAAGAGAAGAAGTGCTGTCCATTTGCAGAATGTGGAAAGCCTGTGACACCTGAAAGCAGAAATATTGCTATCATTCAGCGCACCTTAGATGAGATGTTCCGTGAGTACACTACAGAGTTCACTCCCTTGGTTATTCCCGAGGGTGTCGGTCAGGGTGTGGTGCGTGTGGCAGTACTGAATGGGGACTCAATGACAGTGAACTACAGGCCCTCCATGACAATACTGGAGCTGAAGCAGTCCATACAGAACAAGATGAAACATGAAGTTCAGAAACAGAAGCTGCTATACAATGATATAGAGATAAAGGTATGGTGCAATGATTGGACACGCTGACTTCATCTTTTGCTGAACATGTATCCTCACCTATTTTGTGAAGACAAGATATTGTGACTTTCACTACAGGACATTAATCGAACAGGAAAGTAAATGTGAATCATATAAATGTCTTATCTTTGGAACAGCAGAGTGATTATTTGGTTTAAAGGTTACTGCCAGTAGGGCTAGGATGTGTCCAAATTCTCTACCTGGGTAACCCACCCCCTATTACCATACCCGTAATGTTACTTCCCGACATCAAATTTGTAAGAAAGGACAATATATTCTTTAGCTCTGAGGCTAAAATTTTGAGTTTTTCAATATCTTAACCATGTATTATATTCAAAACAGGTGACTGCACAGTTATGTGTAAATCTTCAAAGACAATACAACCTTTTAATCATGAAAAATAACATATTACATTGTTGATATATTAGTCACATGATCTTAACTGGTCCGGGTATTGAGACAAGTACCCGGGTCCAACTCATTACCCACCCGTCTGATAAACCCGTCCCAGCCCTAACTGCCAGGTACATTATGGAACAGTATACTATATTATTCTTTATGCAGTGTACAGTCTGACTGCTTTGGGCCATGACCAGTGTTGTCAGCAACCCATGCTTGTCATAACAGGCAACTAACAGGATCGGGTGGTCAGGCTTGCTGACTTAGTTGACACATGCCATCATATCCAATTACGTGGATAATGATGTCAATCTCTTGATTGTCTGGTCCAGACTCGATTATTTACTGACGGCAACCATATAGCTGGAATAATGCTGAGTGCGGCATTAAACAACATGCAAAAACAAAAGCTTTGGGTCGGGTCAAGAGAGCTGTTTGTCTGTTGTAGGTGTATGGAGATGGTCAGAAACAGATGAAGCTGAGAGACTACAACATTCAACCTAACTCTACAGTCTACTTAGTTGTCCTGATGCTGGCCATTCCAGTAGGGTTTGATCATGTAGTTTTTGATCTCTACTGGGGATTTCCACTGTCTGGGGTAGATTTTCTTGATGCGTCCTGTCTCCTCTATAACGGAACACAGTTTCTTCATCTTTGTGACTGGCGTCATCTCAGTTGTGTCAGTGGTGCTGTGCAACATTCAGGAGACATAATGGACAGCATAAAGAATCAAGGTCACCATGTTATTAACGTTTATCTTAAAAAAATCCCGAGTGAAGTCACCCATTTATTTTTCACATTAAGTGCATGGGGTTCACCAAACATATCCAAATACCCAAACCCCAGCCTGAAGTTCTACGAAGCTGACAAACCAAATACAGATTTGTGTAAGACATCCTTCACTCACGCCAATCATAGCCAGGCTGTCATCATGTGTTCAATGTCAAGGTCAGGGGGCCGATGGGCAATCTATGAGTCAGGGAAACTCTCAGCTGGAAATACTAGAGTTTATGATCCCATCAAAGGTAGTATTCAAACTTTGATTTCACAGGGATATTGAAGTTGATCAGAGTGTTTTGTAAGGTAGGGTTCACTAAGCATTAGTTTGAAATAATGACATGCAAAACACAGCTCACACTATAACAATGTTTTGAGCACCAGATCTAATACTTCTCACTGTTTTACACTGTTTTTATCAATATTCCAGCAATGCTATGACAGGGACACCTGCCTCCCTACATTGTACAGGGCTGGGATGGGTAATTCAGGTTCAGGTTGGATGGGTATTAAGAAGGTCCCAGCTGTTCATTGAACCACATCAGGTGCTTTTAGTTATGTGATATGTGATGTGTTGTTAAATGACAATAGTTCACTACAATTCAATGGTTACATGACGTTGTTTCCGACTATGTACATGTTCCTTATGAGGTGTATATATTTTAATACAGATAAAACTTAAGTCAACTTTAACATATTTATATTTGGGATTACACTTTCGTAGTAAAGTACAGATTTTTGTACTTCTGTTTGGTTGAGTCCCATCCGGGATTCAAACCCACACACTCAGAGTCAGGCACCTATTTGCCAACACACAAGTCATCCGCCTAACCCGCTCAGCCACCACGGCTTCCACTTGATAGATTGTGGTCTTACATTTGCATTTTGTTCATTTATATGGATCTTTCTTTTGGACTGTAATTATTATCCCCTGCAACTCATTTTGCGGGACTGTGTATTATTTTGGCCTTCGTCTGTCCGTCCATCTGTGCAAAATCGTCTTTTCCAGAGCAGAACATAAAAAACGTTACATATTTCTTCACCAAACTTTGCATAGAGATAGGTCTGGTGGTGAACTGGTGCCTTTAAGTAATTTTGGATTTCTGAATAAATATATTTTGAGTTTCCATGGCAACAACTTTGACTTCGACTGAAATTGGTGGTAGTGCTCTTTTCCAGTGCAGAAATTAAAAACCGTTAAATGTTTCTTCACCAGACTTGTTACATAGATATGTCTGGTGATGAACTGGTGCCTTTTGGTAATTTTGGATTTCTGAAGTCAATACTCTAATTCCACTTTGTGTGTATTCAAGATCCTATTGACTTAAATCAACAGTACCACTCTATTTCTGTATCAGACAGTCAATTGTTGATACAAGCATGCTACTATATGAATAGTTTACATATGTATGTCTTTGTAGATCAATGTGAAGAACAATGTAACATTTGACATAGTCATAACTAGCTGATATATTCATGAAGATTATTTTACCATTGCGAGGGATATTGATGACTGTCTTCTTGTTATTTTTCTGTTCATATTATACTTTAGTTGGTATATACTTTATATAAAATATACTAGGCACTTAAGAAACTGTGCATACAAAAATTTAAAATCTAAATTTATCAAACCTGTGTAGACACATAAGGATTTAAACTCAGCGATTAGTGACATGTATCCAACATGCTTGCACGTGCCACGTTCCGTGACATCAGTGGGTTCGTCCTTGAGACGTGCAATACGTTGTTGCACGTGCATTCCGGGAAAGAGAAACAGAGCAAATGAATGCCGCACAATACAGTCACTTTGGAAAGTTCAACCCCTGCCCTTGCGATCGTTCACAAAATTAAACGGCTTTTGAAACGCATAGCATGCCAAGGCTCACGTCTGCACAACGTCGTGAGGCCATTGGGATGGTCCGTGGGGGAATGTCTCAACGACAAGTGGCTGCACATTTCCACTGCCACCGGAACACCATTTCTGCACTTGTGAGACGCTACCAGAACACAAATGACATCATCGATCGGCCACGTTCTGGACGTCCACGTGTAACAACGTCAAGACAGGACAGATGGATAAGGGTGACCCATCTTCGCCACAGGTTACAGACTGCAGTGATGACTGCCCGAACCATCCCAGGACCTCGCCGTATCCACCCCAACACAGTTCGACAACGTTTACGTCATCACGGGATCAGAACTCGACGTCCCGCCATCCGCAGACCCTTGTTTTGGTGGAGAAATGTTGTTTTTACAGATGAGTCCAGGTTTAACATTTCCCATAGTGATGGACGTCACCGTGCCTATAGACGCGTGGGAGAACGTTATGCACAGGCTACTGTCTTGGAGAGGAATCGCTTTGGTGGTGGTTCCGTGATGATTTGGGGTGGAATAACAGCACGCCAAAGAACTCCTTTGGTGATTGTTCAGGGCAACTTAACTGGTGTGTTCTACAGGGATCAGATTCTTCGACCTGTGGCAATTCCTTTTCTGCAACGTCATGGCCCTGGGTTAACATTCCAACAGAACAATGCCCGCCCTCATAAGGCAAGGTTTGCAATGGATTTCTTGCAACACCACAACGTTGACTTGCTGCCTTGGCCTGCAAATTCACCGGATCTCTCCCCGATAGAGCATGTTTGTTTTACGCCGTCTTCCTCATCCGCCAGATAACGTCCTTGACCTTGCAACAGAACTTGAGAGAATCTGGCGTGACATCCCACAAGCCTTCCTTGCACGTTTGATAGGCTCTATGCGTCGTCGATGCACTGCTGTTCTCCTTGCCGATGGTGGACATACCCGTTATTCAGCTTGTGACATCATAAATTATTTATTTCAGTAAAGATCGTAGAAAAAAATGTAACAGTTGTGCTTCTTGTTTAACATATGTTATATTTTGGCAAGATAGTCATTGTTTTGTAAAGAAATTAAATGTTTCATGTTGCTCTGTTGTATTGTCTTTGGGAGGTCAGTACTAAAGTGAAGATTTTGTGGTTTGTCATTCTCAGTGATGATAAGTACATGGGCGGATCCAGGAATTTTGAAACGAGGGGGTTCAAGGGGTTCGAACCCCCTGAAACCCTCATTGGCTCCGCCAACGCAAAAAAAAAATCTTCAATGTGATCTTAAGTCATTTTCAAAAGGGGGGGTTCCAACCCCCTGAACCCCCCCTCTGGATCCGCCAATGAAGTATGTTGTTTTACTCAAGAGGAGAGTATGTGAGTTATGTCATGTGATAATGTTATAATGCATCAGTTGTCATGTGTACTGTGCATACACCAATTCGTGACCGAAATAACATGAACACTGTATTATTTGTACATCAATCTACTCTGCTCAAATCACTTATTAGCAATCCAGTGTGTATCAACCTTGTCAATTGTATAAACATGTGTAATCACTATGCAGCTATGTATATATTCTCCTTGTTTCAACTCTTTGTTTCACTTGCTTGATAAGGGTGTTAGCACCTACACCGAAACTGGCACCCATTGCAATAAAGAAGTTGACTATCCATAGAACTTGGTTTTCCATCACCTATTCAACTTCTAAAATGCCTCTCAAAGAAACACTTTATAATGTTGGGCTGTTTTATTATGCTTCAGCAATGAATCCCTAGTCCCAAGTATAGGGAGAATAAATTCTTATAACACAACTCATAATGGGATTCTTGGATGCTGTAAAAACCGGATGGAATGGACTTTTGACTAAAGTTACTTTCTCAGATTTAAACAAATATCAACTCATTACATATTTACTAGTTAAATATACTGCAGTGACGGGAGTCTGTTTAAAAAAGTGATGCCCTACTTCATTTGACCCTAGTGAAGTATCATTGAGGTGGTTTCTCTTTTTGTGGCGTGCGTCACAAATCGTGTATGTATTTGAATACAATAAACAGAAGTATCTAAAAAATGGGCGTTGAGGGAATTTCTGGAGCATATATGAGTGGTACTGTAACCCTCTTGGACTACTTCCATATTGCATCCTCCCTTGACTTATATTATAGGAGAAAGATGAAGGGATGCGGTAGAGGGAGTATTGAAAACTACTAAAAATGGGGTGGGGTGTACTCTTCTGTATTGGACATGTATGCCTTGCCTATCCGCATGTTCAGAATGACTGGTCCTTAGTCAGGTGATACGTCCTCGAGACACTGTTGATACTGAGAATGACTTGAAGCCTGTCTGTATTCAAAGTATATATGTATGTCATAACCATTAATTTCATTTGAGATCCCTTGAAAAAATTAGATGTTCCTCTCAGGGATTGAAATGTTTGAAACACACAGACACACACACACACACAGAGACACACACACAGACACTCACACATACAGAGAGAGAGTTCCTACGCCTATGATGCAACAGCATCAGTTAGGACATTGATAATGCCAAGTAGAAAGGGTAGCCGGTGATGGAGAACTGACTTCAGGAAAATGTATGCTGCTTCGAACTGATGAGAAAGCCGTGCAGTGTGTATTGACGTCGTCGTGAACGTTTTGCGGCCAACTACGGGAGTTCAACAGATGATTAAGACCTTGATCTGTACAAGAAATACAAACCTGCGTTGCCATTAACGACCTAAAGGGATGAACCATGCTAACATAACATCTTCAACTGGACAATATTATACTAAGTTTCACAGCAGCATTTCAGCCATTTCTACAGAACCACAATGGTTACTGCAGTAGGGTCTTGCGTCCATCAAAATCGGCAGATATGAACCCGACAAACACCTATTGCACATGCACTACAGGCTGAGCGAGCTCACACCTTCCCCTATATCTAATCTCCACACTCCTTTCGTCCAAATGCAGTAACTTTGATCTGGGGATTTACTGGACTTGGGTGAAAAGCAATAAACCATTTCTACATCCATAAGAAATCTCTGCTAACCAGAATCATACAATTCCGTCTGTTCATCGCCAACCACAGCAATATTACAGCTGTAAGGCGAATGAAGATTTCATTTTCAGTTAACTTTCTAATCATCTAAAAATGCAATACACAGTCGAATGTTTCATAGCTTTCTAGCGCCAGCACTTGAACTCCACATCTGTTTTGTATGCACCCTCTGAACATTCGCAATCTTACGTCACTTGTGTCTGAATCTCAGTTTGGGACCCCCTTGTTAAATCTGGGACACCTACAATTATATGCTTGTAATAAAAACAAAGCGCCAAGTCCCACGTGGATGCACAAGTCATCACTATGGTGATTTACCGTGTATTGTCTTCACATTTGACACAACCATCGGTGGGGTTGTTTTGTGGTTAAAACCTTCAGGCAAAACAGTTCGATTTCCCACATGGGTACAAAGTTTGAAGCTGATTAATATGGTGTCCTGTGATATGCTTAGAGCAGTGTAAAAAAACGCGCTTTCATTCACAATTATGGATACGTCCATCAATTGTGCATTACGTGTTATATCACACTCAAATAATCTGGCTGTTCTTTTCCTCTTTTTCTGAAGAAGCACATGTTAAACCTGAACACAGATGTAAAAAATAATGATGTCATTTAACGAATGCTCATAATACATATTAAAATATCTCGACCATTTCCCAACACTTTTATTTGAACAATAAGTACATTAAAAATAGATAACGATTTCATGTGGATTGTTTAGACTAAAGGGCCGATAACCATGTGGTTGGCACACTCCAATATACCCCTAGTCCATGGACAATACAACCATGGTATATGGCACTGACACATCACATCGTGGGGGTCCAGACAGCAACAGGTTCCTGGTAACATGTAATTGTTCCAAGGATCCCATGATGGTTCAAGTGGTCAGGTTCAGTGACTGCTGCGTGTCACAGCACCAAGATGTCGTGGATTGTTGCTCATGATTTCAGTCACTGGTTTGTACGCTTGCATATTTACAGGTCGACTAGAAACCGCTATAATAGTGCGGACTGTGGCGTTAAACATAAAACACAAAGCAAACAGGTCGACAAGAAATAGTTGAAACACTATGACATTATCACTGGTCAGACAAGTGTCCCTCGGCAACTTTCTCCACTGCAGTCAGGGAAGGGGAAGGTATCGGGGATGATCTGGCTCTCCGTTGTGAACTCAAGCACAGAGTCGTTGACACCACGGAACGTCAGCTGCAACATCACCACAATGAAGCAACTCTTTGTATAGTGTTAAACTGTCTAATATCTAATCAATAAAAGTAAACATTTCTGTACCAAGTGAAAATCACCCCGTTTTATCAATAAGTGTAACACAAATAGAACCCAAATGCTAGACATTGTTATCTTATCTGACATTAAAATGCAAGCTTTGGATTGGTTAAGGACCAGGCAGTTAAATTGTTTTCCAGTAGCAGACTCACAGGCTGGGTAACTTTCACGTCGACCTCTGAGAGTGAGTGAGTGAGTATGGTTTGACATTACCTTTAGCAATATTCCAGCAATATCACGACAGGGGACACCAGAAATGGATTTCACACATTGTTCCTGGGTCTTCAGCGTAACAAGCGGACGCTTTAACCATTAGGCTACCCCACAGTCCTTTCCCTCTAAGAAATCAGTCGGGGCACATTTTCAGTATAATAAGTTACACATCTTACTTATGTGAGTTGCAGAAATGAATACCTTTGGTTCAGGAAGTACCTCGTGTTATGCTATGATAAATAGCTTTCTGGTAGAGACAAAATGTTGAAATAGTCATCAAATCAAATTCATTTGTTTCATGATTCCGATATCTGCACATATTGGAAGACAAACAGAAGGCTGCACAAAATATACAAGGTATTGCAGATGGTGTATGAATGACGACACCATCAGCTGGTTGGGCCCAGGTTGTTGTTAATGTTGTGACAATAATGAAACGTCCTCATCCTCCGCTGGTGGAAGTAAAGCTCCTCTCACATCAGCACTGGCTCAGTGTAAACTAATAAAGTGAATTGGACCAATGAGGAGTTTATACGAGTCCTGCCAGCATCTCTGGATACACGTACCTGTATAAAGAAGGCTCTCCATCCCACCTCGGGGTTTTCAAACTCTACCACATACGTGTTGTTACCCTGGAACAGATATGCAGATATTGTGGGTGGCGAGTCTACCGGTACAGCAGGAACTTCCTACTGGCAACGCAACACCTGGTGTCAGTGATTCACTCATAATTTTCCAACTATTTTGCATGTTGCGAAACTGTCTTGACAGAGAAGGATACATTTATACTTGCACGAAGATCGTCAGTAATGCATTTTTTTATTATGCATATTAGGCTATATATTTATTTTTCTTAAATTTCTTCATATTTCTTTATCAGCTTGCGTCTAATACTTTTAGGCACCGTCACCTTGAGCTTTACACACGCCATTCCTGTCTCTATGTGTCGAATTGGGATAGATTCAGCCCAGTATGCGGTTAGTGTAATTTCCTTGCCGCAGGGACCGCGGTAAAATACTTGATGTGATACATAAAAATCGATGTTACTTTCATGAAAATATGTAAAAGATAAAAAACAATAAAATTAAAAACTGCCTCTACATCCAGTCATTTTTGGAAAAAAGAACACGAATGTATATATTTGGCCCATAATGAAAACTTTTCTCATCCTCGTGTGGGCTGCACATGGAAACATATATGTAATATACCAGTTGACCGTATGTACAACACTTACCACATATTCTGTTGACTGACTGTGCCAGATGACTGGGTGGGGGAACGGTTTGTCGGGGTCGCCAGGGGTGCCCACCAGCAGACGGAAGTCACGCCTGGAGAATAAAGATACGCCAAATCTGTGTCAGGACTTATGTTGTCATAAATGATTTCAAATTAGGCGTCTGATGTTTATTAAGTGTGTGAGTTTCTTATTATGCCGCTTTTAGCAATATTCCGGCAACACCACGGTGGGGGACACCAGAAATGGGCGACACACATTGTACCCATATGGGCAATCAAACCCAGGTCTTCGGCGCGACGAGCGAACACTTTAACCAATAAGCTACCCCACCGCCCCGATGTTTATTGAGACTCTCTTGTAAAGATGACATTCTTTCAAAGAGAATCTATCACTGGCCAAAACCAATTGACATGCAGGCGAGCCAGTAATATAGTTTCAATAGTGTAAGAGCAAAACAACTTTCAATGATGTGAATGGTTATTTTAATAGTTTTTGTATACTTCTATACTTCCGAGCATTACTTTATCTATCATCGTTGACACAATTGTCCGTTATGTCAATTTTACTTATTGTTTGAAAATATTTTATTCAGTGTTGAAATGGATTGGGCACAAGTTATGTAACTTATTACCGCCCGCTCCCATCAGAAACATGAACAATAATGAATGGACGTAACGAATGGACATAATAATATCAAGACATATTAATGATTAATCGAAGCGCTTACTTCGTACAATGTATTTATGCACATGTCTCAAGATATTTTCATTAATAGTATTTGGCAGAGCAGGGTTGCCGTAAAGAATGGTATCAATGTCTTAAGTGAACTTTTGATAGTTCAAAGTCTTGCTTCAGATCAAAACGGCAACTGACAAAATTTGGACATTTTAAAAAGAAATGGTTAGCATCTTCCACCGGAGCATCACAATTGCAAGCTCTACTCTGTGATAGATTAACACGAAACGTATCTGCATGTAATGAACTACACGAATGTTTTAACTTCGTGTGTAGTATATTTGTCTTTCTTTCAGCAAATAGAAAATATTTTAGAACCTTGTCATTTTTTCCAGGTTACTTTGATTTAAACGATGATAATGAATTTGTACATTTTGTTGTAGAGGAGAGAGCATTCCATAAACTTGCAGAATCATAAATATATGACTTTTGGAGAATTGAGGTGCGAAATTTAGGAACAGCCAAATCTGATTTGTTACGCATGTTGTACCCGGAAATGGTTTCAGTAAAAGGTGGAAGTAATCAGGTAATCAGGAGCTTGCATACTAACAATTTTGTAGAATGTACAGAGTTTCCTTTGTGTTCGTCTAACTTTCAATGGTAACCAACCAGTTTCACGGTATGATGTTGACATCAACAGCTTGCGCCCCTTCATGTTTCCCTCGCAGGAATTCCAGGGGCGGATCCAGGATTTTGGAGAAGTGGGGGTGCACATAAATCATGAAGTCCAAAGGTGAGGGAGGAATGCTCCTCAGGGAATTTCTCTGGATGCGCCTCCTGAATTCTCTAACGCCTTGATACAACAAATGCTACTGAAAGTGGCGTTAACTCTAACTCATCCACATGTGATCTCGATGTTGGACCTTGCAGATCATAATACGAAGAGACCACAATCAGAGATCATATATGATCTCTGCCACAGTGTATCCAACCCACCTCTTTCACAGCGGCGCCAACGGGGAAGTCCATGTGGATCCACTCCCCCTCACGTTTAACAATCAAATCCCCACTCAGAGTCTTAAACACGATACGGTCCTGTTTGTTGTCTGAAGAAATAAAATATGGTTGATTTTGATTTTGAGTATGTCCTGTTGACGAGCAGTTATATAAACTAGACATCTAGTCTCTGAACCTAAGGAGGGACGGAGAGACTACTTTCTCCATTTACGAACTTGCTCAATATTATAGACCTGCATAGGATGTATTCGATATGTTTGTTCCAGGCGCTGTAAGACAGGCTAAGCTGCAGTATACACTTGGAAATATTGCTTAATCAGTTCATATCCCTGTGAAGATCCGGGTTAGAATTGGTCTTCAGCAACTCATGCTTGTCGTAAGAGGCGACTAACGGGATCGGGTGGTCAGGCTCGCTGACTTGGTTGACACATGTCATCGTATCCCATCTGCGTAGATCGATGATCATGCTGTTGATCACTGGATTGTCTGGTCCAGATTCGATTATTTACAGACCGCCGCCATATAAGCTGGAACATTGCTGAATGCTGCGTAAAACTTAACTCACTCAGTTACTCATACAGGGGACGTTTCGGAATTCATGTTTTCTACTCACCCAATTTTCCAAACAAAACAGCTGCTGATGTCAATGTAGCATGGCCGCACAATTTGAATTCTTCTTTTGTAGTGAACCACCTCAAACCAAACGTATTACCTGTCAAGACACATAATAATGCACTCAATTATCGATTTTGTTGAATCGACAATGCGACAATTACCGTGTTAGTATGTCCAGGGACATGCGAAGGTTTAAAACCTAATGAAAAAGTTATTTTTGTCATGCTAGTCCACCTCCAACATCAGAATGCCCCTTTGTCGTTCCTTGTGTTTCAATCACTTATTTGCCAAGCTTGGCTTCAATTATTCCTTGGCCGTCGTGAAAGAATTGAAATATTGACAATCTCACTCGAGCTCTACTCATCTACTTAATGAGATCTTGTCAAGAATAAGTTATAAGTACACCGTGGTAAGCGAATATGTGCGTATAAAATACAATCTAGTTTAATGGAAGTCTCAACAAAGTCATCGTCAAAGAAATCAAATATCCCGTATGACGTGGTCACATAAGCTCCGCCCACTCATGTTTATTTATGATTTCTGTGCACTTAAGACCATTGTGCGTTTAAGGGCACAACAAACGTCAACTCATACTTTATTTTCAAGTTTATTTTCAGATAAAAGTGTTGGTTTTAAAGAATAGTCAATGTTGATCTAAGTTACAATTGTGTAGGTTTCTGTGTGTACACTATATACTTGTTTATGGGATGGTTATGCCAACTTTTTCATAATGTCGTATCCCATAGAGAACACTATCAATTACGTGGTTATTTCACTTTATATGTCAATGTAAATCTGTACTCCTATCTGAGACTTCTGATGTTGCGTTCTGTCAGTTAGCCCTCTTATGACAAACTTATAATCCAACCCTGTCAACTTTTGGATACGTGTCGATATGAAAACTTACTTCCCTTGAAACTATCCGACTTGCCTAAAAGTTTGATGAAAGCAGTTTCAGACAAGTTCATCTCCATGGCGATCTTCTGCAGGATATCATCGTCTAGATTCTGTAGACATATTTCAGTGAAATGTATGAAAGCACCGGCATGAGGAGACAAACAGAAACTGAAACATAATATCACAATAGGGCAAATAACAAACTATGTCAGCGATGGTTACTTAATGTATATCGTAGTGATAGTTACTTAATGCATTGTTGTTATGACAGCTACTTTCAGTGTTGCTGTGATAGTTACTTAATATATCTTAGTGATAGTTACTTAATGCATTGTTGTTATGACAGCTACTTTCAGTGTTGTGACAGTTACTTTCAGTGTTGCTGTGATAGTTACTTAATGTATCTTAGTGATAGTTACTTAATGCATTGTTGTTATGACAGCTACTTTCAGTGTTATGACAGTTACTTTCAGTGTTGCTGTGATAGTTACTTAATATATCTTAGTGATAGTTACTTAATGCATTGTTGTTATGACAGCTACTTTCACTGTTATGACAGCTACTTTCAGTGTTGCTGTGATAGTTACTTAATGTATTGTAGTGATAGTTACTTAATGCATTGTTGTTATGACAGCTACTTTCATCGTTATGACAGTTACTTTCAGTGTTGCTGTGATAGTTACTTAAAGTATCTTAGTGATAGTTACTTAATGCATTGTTGTTATGACAGCTACTTTCAGTGTTATGACAGTTACTTTCAGTGTTGCTGTGATAGTTACTTAATGTATCTTAGTGATAGTTACTTAATGCATTGTTGTTATGACAGCTACTTTCACTGTTATGACAGCTACTTTCAGTGTTGCTGTGATAGTTACTTAATATATCTTAGTGATAGTTACTTAATGCATTGTTGTTATGACAGCTACTTTCAGTGTTGTGACAGTTACTTTCAGTGTTGCTGTGATAGTTACTTAATGTATCTTAGTGATAGTTACTTAATGCATTGTTGTTATGACAGCTACTTTCAGTGTTGTGACAGTTACTTTCAGTGTTGCTGTGATAGTTACTTAATGTATCTTAGTGATAGTTACTTAATGCATTGTTGTTATGACAGCTACTTTCAGCGTTATGACAGTTACTTTCAGTGTTGCTGTGATAGTTACTTAATATATCTTAGTGATAGTTACTTAATGCATTGTTGTTATGACAGCTACTTTCACTGTTATGACAGCTACTTTCAGTGTTGCTGTGATAGTTACTTAATGTATCTAAGTGATAGTTACTTAATGCATTGTTGTTATGACAGCTGCTTTCAGTGTTATGACAGTTACTTTCAGTGTTGCTGTGATAGTTACTTAATATGTCTTAGTGATAGTTACTTAATGCATTGTTGTTATGACAGCTACTTTCAGTGTTGTGACAGTTACTTTCAGTGTTGCTGTGATAGTTACTTAATGTATCTTAGTGATAGTTACTGAATGCATTGTTGTTATGACAGCTACTTTCAGTGTTATGACAGTTACTTTCAGTGTTGCTGTGATAGTTACTTAATGTATCTTAGTGATAGTTACTTAATGCATTGTTGTTATGACAGCTACTTTCAGTGTTATGACAGTTACTTTCAGTGTTGCTGTGATAGTTACTTAATATATCTTAGTGATAGTTACTTAATGCATTGTTGTTATGACAGCTACTTTCACTGTTATGACAGCTACTTTCAGTGTTGCTGTGATAGTTCCTTAATGTATTGTAGTGACAGTTACTTAATGCATTGTTGTTATGACAGCTACTTTCAGTGTTGTCACAGCTACTTTCAGTGTTGCTGTGATAGTTATAAAGTATCTTAGTGATAGTTACTTAATATATCTTAGTGATAGTTACTTAATGCATTGTTGTTATGACAGCTACTTTCAGTGTTATGACAGTTACTTTCAGTGTTGATGTGATAGTTACTTACTATATCTTAGTGATAGTTACTTAAAGTATCTTAGTGATAGTTACTTAATGCATTGTTGTTATGACAGCTACTTTCAGTGTTGTGACAGTTACTTTCAGTGTTGCTGTGATAGTTACTTAATATATCTTAGTGATAGTTACTTATTGCATTGTTGTTATGACAGCTACTTTCAGTGTTATGACAGTTACTTTCAGTGTTGCTGTGATAGTTACTTAATATATCTTAGTGATAGTTACTTAATGCATTGTTGTTATGACAGCTACTTTCAGTGTTATGACAGCTACTTTCAGTGTTGCTGTGATAGTTACTTAATGTATTGTAGTGACAGTTACTTAATGCATTGTTGTTATGACAGCTACTTTCAGTGTTGTGACAGTTACTTTCAGTGTTGCTGTGATAGTTACTTAATGTATCTTAGTGATAGTTACTGAATGCATTGTTGTTATGACAGCTACTTTCAGTGTTATGACAGTTACTTTCAGTGTTGCTGTGATAGTTACTTAATATATCTTAGTGATAGTTACTTAATGCATTGTTGTTATGACCGCTACTTTCAGTGTTATGACAGCTACTTTCAGTGTTGCTGTGATAGTTACTTAATGTATTGTAGTGACAGTTACTTAATGCATTGTTGGTATGACAGCTACTTTCAGTGTTGTCACAGCTACTTTCAGTGTTGCTGTGATAGTTACTTAATGTATCTTAGTGATAGTTACTTAATGCATTGTTGTTATGACAGCTACTTTCATCGTTATGACAGTTACTTTCAGTGTTGCTGTGATAGTTACTTAAAAGTATCTTAGTGATAGTTACTTAATGCATTGTTGTTATGACAGCTACTTTCAGTGTTATGACAGTTACTTTCAGTGTTGCTGTGATAGTTACTTAATGTATCTTAGTGATAGTTACTTAATGCATTGTTGTTATGACAGCTACTTTCATCGTTATGACAGTTACTTTCAGTGTTGCTGTGATAGTTACTTAAAGTATCTTAGTGAAAGTTACTTAATGCATTGTTGTTATGACAGCTACTTTCAGTGTTGTGACAGTTACTTTCAGTGTTGCTGTGATAGTTACTTAATGTATCTTAGTGATAGTTACTTAATGCATTGTTGTTATGACAGCTACTTTCAGTGTTGCTGTGATAGTTACTTAATGCATTGTTGTTATGACAGCTACTTTCAGTGTTGTGACAGTTACTTTCAGTGTTGCTGTGATAGTTACTTAATGTATCTTAGTGATAGTTACTTAATGCATTGTTGTTATGACAGCTACTTTCAGTGTTGCTGTGATAGTTACTTAATATATTTTAGTGATAGTTACTTAATGCATTGTTGTTATGACAGCTACTTTCAGTGTTATGACAGTTACTTTCAGTGTTGCTGTGATAGTTACTTAATATATCTTAGTGATAGTTACTTAATGCATTGTTGTTATGACAGCTACTTTCAGTGTTGTGACAGTTACTTTCAGTGTTGCTGTGATAGTTATTAGTGTATCTTAGTGATAGTTACTTAATGCATTGTTGTTATGACAGCTACTTTCAGTGTTATGACAGTTACTTTCAGTGTTGCTGTGATAGTTACTTACTATATCTTAGTGATAGTTACTTAATGCATTGTTGTTATGACAGCTACTTTCAGTGTTATGACAGTTACTTTCAGTGTTGCTGTGATAGTTACTTAATGTATCTTAGTGATAGTTACTTAATGCATTGTTGTTATGACAGCTACTTTCAGTGTTATGACAGTTACTTTCAGTGTTGCTGTGATAGTTACTTAATATATCTTAGTGATAGTTACTTAATGCATTGTTGTTATGACAGCTACTTTCACTGTTATGACAGCTACTTTCAGTGTTGCTGTGATAGTTACTTAATGTATTGTAGTGACAGTTACTTAATGCATTGTTGTTATGACAGCTACTTTCAGTGTTGTCACAGCTACTTTCAGTGTTGCTGTGATAGTTACTTAAAGTATCTTAGTGATAGTTACTTAATATATCTTAGTGATAGTTACTTAATGCATTGTTGTTATGACAGCTACTTTCAGTGTTATGACAGTTACTTTCAGTGTTGATGTGATAGTTACTTACTATATCTTAGTGATAGTTACTTAAAGTATCTTAGTGATAGTTACTTAATGCCTTGTTGTTATGACAGCTACTTTCAGTGTTGTGACAGTTACTTTCAGTGTTGCTGTGATAGTTACTTAATATATCTTAGAGATAGTTACTTATTGCATTGTTGTTATGACAGCTACTTTCAGTGTTATGACAGTTACTTTCAGTGTTGCTGTGATAGTTACTTAATATATCTTAGTGATAGTTACTTAATGCATTGTTGTTATGACCGCTACTTTCAGTGTTATGACAGCTACTTTCAGTGTTGCTGTGATAGTTACTTAATGTATTGTAGTGACAGTTACTTAATGCATTGTTGTTATGACAGCTACTTTCAGTGTTGTGACAGTTACTTTCAGTGTTGCTGTGATAGTTACTTAATGTATCTTAGTGATAGTTACTGAATGCATTGTTGTTATGACAGCTACTTTCAGTGTTATGACAGTTACTTTCAGTGTTGCTGTGATAGTTACTTAATATATCTTAGTGATAGTTACTTAATGCATTGTTGTTATGACCGCTACTTTCAGTGTTATGACAGCTACTTTCAGTGTTGCTGTGATAGTTACTTAATGTATTGTAGTGACAGTTACTTAATGCATTGTTGGTATGACAGCTACTTTCAGTGTTGTCACAGCTACTTTCAGTGTTGCTGTGATAGTTACTTAATGTATCTTAGTGATAGTTACTTAATGCATTGTTGTTATGACAGCTACTTTCATCGTTATGACAGTTACTTTCAGTGTTGCTGTGATAGTTACTTAAAGTATCTTAGTGATAGTTACTTAATGCATTGTTGTTATGACAGCTACTTTCAGTGTTATGACAGTTACTTTCAGTGTTGCTGTGATAGTTACTTAATGTATCTTAGTGATAGTTACTTAATGCATTGTTGTTATGACAGCTACTTTCATCGTTATGACAGTTACTTTCAGTGTTGCTGTGATAGTTACTTAAAGTATCTTAGTGAAAGTTACTTAATGCATTGTTGTTATGACAGCTACTTTCAGTGTTGTGACAGTTACTTTCAGTGTTGCTGTGATAGTTACTTAATGTATCTTAGTGATAGTTACTTAATGCATTGTTGTTATGACAGCTACTTTCAGTGTTGCTGTGATAGTTACTTAATGCATTGTTGTTATGACAGCTACTTTCAGTGTTGTGACAGTTACTTTCAGTGTTGCTGTGATAGTTACTTAATGTATCTTAGTGATAGTTACTTAATGCATTGTTGTTATGACAGCTACTTTCAGTGTTGTGACAGTTACTTTCAGTGTTGCTGTGATAGTTATTAGTGTATCTTAGTGATAGTTACTTAATGCATTGTTGTTATGACAGCTACTTTCAGTGTTATGACAGTTACTTTCAGTGTTGCTGTGATAGTTACTTACTATATCTTAGTGATAGTTACTTAATGCATTGTTGTTATGACAGCTACGTTCAGTGTTGTGACAGTTACTTTCAGTGTTGCTGTGATACTTACTTAATATATCTTAGTGATAGTTACTTAATGCATTGTTGTTATGACAGCTACTTTCAGTGTTGTGACAGTTACAGTGAAGGCATCGACTGTGTAGAGGTCGAGTGTGACACCGGCCATGTTCAGGGTTGTACACAACGGAGGTCGACGGCTGGGCTGTGTGTACACATATGTATGGCCTGACCTATTTTATCCTGGATGGGCCACATCTCGGAGTCCCATTCTAAACAGTGATAGTATCAATGTCATCAACTTATTTGATGTTGCAACTGAATTAAAGATATGATTATTGGTCAGAAGTGTGGTAATATTAAATTATTTTCCTCAGATCATCAATTCTTTTAATTATATCCCTAATGTTGCTGATAACTAATATTAAATAATATCTTGAAAAAAATAATGATATACTTTACACTTCAACATCATTAAATGAATACCGATATCATGAAATGTATTAAAAATTAGTCATCAAAGTAATATATGAGAAAACGGCATTTCGTGTGGCAGCTAAGACAGGTAATGACGGTGAGGCGTCTATTTAGCTCACCTGGTCGAACGGCAAGTAAGTGTATGTCCTTGCTGTCTCACCCGTGAAGATCCGGTTTAGAATTGTTCTTCAGTAACCCATGCTTGTCCTAAGAGGCGACAGGGGCGGTGGGGTTGCCTAGTGGTTTAAGCGTTGGCTCGTCACGCCGAAGACCCGGGTTCGAATCCCCACATGGGTACAATATGTGTGAAGCCCATTTCTGGTGTCCTCCGCCGTGATGTTGCTGGAATATTGCTAAAAGCGGCGTAAAACCATAGTCAGTCAGTCGTGAGAGGCGACAAACGGGATCGGGTGGTCAGGCTCGCTCACTGGGTTGACACATGTCATCGTAACCCAATTGTGTCTGGTCCAGACTCACATATTTATAGATAGCCGCCATATAGCTGGGATGTTGCTGAGTGTGGCGTAAAACTAAACTAACTCACTCCTTGCTGTCTTCTTATATGTCATTTCAGACAGCATGTCTCTTTTCTTTCTGTAACATACAACGTTACCCTGCTGCCCTTTGGATTCGAATATACTGCATACACTGCGATTGGGCGGTGGGTAGCCTTGTGGTAAAGGCGTTCGATTCATTCGTCACACAGAAGACCAGGGTTCGATACTCCACATGGGTACAATGGGTGAAATTACAAACATGAACGTGAGAAGTTAAGAACATGACATGGTGAAACGAAGTTTTTTGGTCGGAGACAGCCAAGTCAAAGTCAAAGATATTTATTGTACTTAAGGCCTCCGGCCCATATACAAGGAATACAAGTATATATACAGCACATGTTACAGACATTTCACAAAGAAATTACAGTTCAGATAAGGTATTGCTTCTAAGGAAAACAGCATATTTTACATAAAGCGCAATATTACGTATTACATTTTCATTTTTGGAGGATAGAATGGAAGCAAAGGCAGATGAAGGATATTTTAACAGGTAATTATTTGGGATATATTTTTTTCTTAAATCAGCATAATGTGGGTATACAAAAGCGAAGTGAAGTTCATCTTCTATAGCCGAGTTACATAATGGACATATCCTTAAACGTCTCTCTATTGAAAATCGTCTGCCCTTATTTACTGATAAGTCTAACAAGCCCAATCGAAAATTGATAAGTGTGCGTCTGATATTTCTAGATGTCAATACAGATAGATATAGTTCTGGTTGAATTAAGCTCTTATGAATTATCATATTGGAATATTATTGGATGATGAAATTTTGATAATTACATTTAAATAAATACAATACACAATCTATTTTGTGTGTTTATCGGAATGGCAAGCAACAGTAACACCATCCCTTCCCTTCCCTTCCCTTCCCTTATCGATCAACCTTAGAGTTTTTTATCACTGAAAGAAAGCCCAAGGTTGAGTCGATTGTCCGATTCCGGCAGTCATTAATATTTGACTTTGAATGAATACCCAACAGTATAAATAGCACCAGATGTTCGCGAAAATGTGATTGTACCCTGACCCAAATCAAAATATTGACTTGCATCGGAAATCCGTTCTGTCACTAATGTTTCCAATTTGGAAAGAACCCCATGTGTCTTCCATAGAACCTTTTGAAACCGTTACTAAGGTCCTGAATACAGTCACCTTAAACCAACTGGTGAGCGAAAGTCGTATGGAATTCTTAGAAATCTTGGCGGAAAGAACAAGCTCGGTCGTACCTCATAAGTTGTTAAATGTAAATACCAAAGCCTAGAACTGTTGCAGTATTGCGGAAAATATTGGAACAAACGGGAAGTTGACTTTCGGAAAGTTGAAGAGTTGAAGCCATTCTCCTCGCACAACCTTGTGGAGAGCTTTATTGTGGATCCGAATCTTTATGCACAGATCTAAATATGAAATACATGAAGAGACCTAGCTGTTCTCCTTAATATTACGTTTAGGTGGGTAAGTCAGTGGTAGTGAATTTGCTATTTGATTGTCATTGAACGATAACTTGTCGAGTTAAACCTCCTGGCCAAATTTTCTTGTTTTTATATTGGCAACCTGAGCAGAAAGTCTGAATCGTCTGCACAGAGAAACAGATCCGAACGGAGGGGAGCATACTTGGTGTCCATGGGGATGCCTATTGTTTGCCTAAATGTTTTACCCACAAACTTCACGTAGATGCTGTCAATGCGGAAGTCCAGCAGTTTTATTCAGTACAAATGACATTTGCTTTCATTTTGACAAATTGTCCTGAACCTCTGAAGATGGTAGTATATCTTGTTTCACCACGTTATTAACAAGTGTCCTATAGGTAAATGAAGTTAACTATGCCATACTGGATCGTGGTCTGGGAAGTTGAAAAATGACAAGTTTTGACAAAATTGAATGTTTGTGAAATAATAAACATTCAAGCAAATGATTTGAAGTTTTGAGAACCCACATGGTATTTATTCCACTTTAAATTCCATTTATTCCATTCTGAAATGTCCTTCCGGGATAGTGTTAAGGATTATGCTTAATCTTTGAGACAGTGACCAAGCAATGCCGATCTTTGTTAGGATTCGTATGGAGCCATGGAATCCAGTACAAAGAAGAATGGACATGTCTTCAGATTCTATTATCAATTGAACGATATTGATGACATTAAATGTGTAGGAATCTGGGGATAGGGTGGGGAACGATGGATGTATGGAAATGGTTGGGAACGATGGATGTGAGGTAAAGGAGGCCAACGATGGGTGCAGGGAGCAAATGTGTAACTAGGGATGTAGGAATAAGGTTGGGAAGATGGATGTAAGGATAGGGTGGCGGGCGATGGATGTAAGGGTGGGGGCGATGGATGTAGGAATTAAGAGGGGAACGATGGATTTGGGGAGAAAATGGAGAACGATGGATGGAGGGATAAGGTGGGGAAAGATGCGAGCCGTCTATGTGAGAGTGGGTACAATAGTTGGGAGTAGACATAGTGAAATGGATGTGTGTGTACGTGTATATGGGTGGGTATAAGTATGGATACATGCTGATTTGTCTGAAAGCCTGTTCGTGCATTGATGTTATTTTCTTCAGTGCTTCCTTTTTATCTATACGCAAAGAAAAATGTTAAGCACCCCCTGATATTTTTGATGACTGTTTCCCCCAATAATTTGAAATAGTGATACAAGGTGTAATTATGGGAAGAGTAGAGTTTGCGCGAGACGATATAACCAGTGATTCGTGACAATCACGCTCGTGTCGCTTATGGCATGCACGTGCAACATGCTACCCTCGAGGATCACACAAAGCAGTATGGCCCAACTGTATTTGTGGGTATTTAACGTTGGCTGAAACGGCCATTCAAGCATATTCATTGAACATGGCACGGAGACGATTGTCAATCGACACTAGGATTATTGGTATGCATACCGCGGGGATGTCCTTTAAGGCGATTGGACGAAATCTGGGTTACCATTACACTGTTGTTAGCCGTTTAGACCAGAAACATGCGCAGAACGGGAGTGCAATGGGCCGTCCAATGTCTGCAAGACCTCCTGTCACTACACCGCGTGAACACAGACAACTGATACGACATGCAAGCCGAGAACCCTTCATTATTACCCACGTGGTCAATGTATGGGTAGTTGCATAGAGAATACTACACGAGGTCTCATTACATACGAATTATACGAAACGAGTGTCCTTCCTATGGTATCTGACCGAGCGAAAGCGTACACTTTTGCATGATGTCACACTGTATTGACGTCACTCGTCTGTCCCCTTGGTAACCGACGTCACGATGCATGTCAGTTGTCATCCCCTCTCGTACAGCCTTCTTCAGTAAACTACTCCGTAGCACCCCGTTTCTTGGTTTGCAGCTGCTAACATCGGCTAACATCACTGGTGGAAACACGACAAGGTTCGCAATGTTTACATTCCCACAATGCATCTAAGTTGTAGAATGAATGAATTCACGTGTTTGTTATGAATGAACAAGTAGTTCCGTCACAACGTGACCTTACTGAGAGGTCATCGGTTATCCAATCTAATCGTTAGAATCTCAGGTCAAGTCGTTACGACACAGGTCAACGCGATACGACACTCGTGTGACGTACGAGATTAGTATGCAACTACCCATACGTTGACCACGTGGGTAATAAATAGAGAATACTACACGAGGTCTCATTACATACGAATTATACGAAACGAGTGTCCTTCCTATGGTATCTGACCGAGCGAAAGTCGTACAGCCTCCTACAGTAAACTACTCCGTAGCACCTCGTTTCTTGGTTTCCAGTTGCTTCATTCGGCTAACATCACTGGTGGAAACATTGCGTTTATGTTTTTCGACAGATATAATGTCTCAGTTCGACTCACAATTAAACAGCGACACGGCAACGTCCGCAATGTTTACATTCCCACAATGCATTTAAGTTGTAAAATGAATGAATTCACGTGTTTGTTATGAATGAAAAAATAGTTACGTCAGAATGTGACCTAATTGAGAGGTCATCGGTTATCCAATCAAATCGTTAGAATTTCAGGTCAAGTCGTTACGACACAGGTCAACGCGATACGACACTCGTGTGACGTACGAGATTAATATGCAACTACCCATACGTTGACCACGTGGGTAATAAAGTGTCGAAACGGGGTGCTACGGAGTAGTTTACTTTAGGAGGCTGTACGAGGCGATGACAACTGACAAGTATCGTGACGTCGGTTACCAAGGCAGTGACGTCATTACAGTGTGACGTCATGCAAATATTGTACTACAGTATAAAACTCTTCCGCAACCTCTTTATGAAACCGGTTTCGGTTTGAAACCATAAAAATAACAAAAATACGCTATTTTGTCAATTTAATGCATGTAAGACGTGGGTAATAAATAAAATACCACACTCGGTCTCATTACATACGAATTATACGAAAATCGTGACCTTCCTATGTTATCTGACCTCGCTTTCGCTCGGTCAGATACCAAAGGAAGGACACTCGTTTCGTATAATTCGTATGTAATGAGACCTCGTGTAGTATTCTCTATGTACAAGTCCTCAGCTGAAAAGACTGTGGTTACCCAAGCGACTCATCAGCACCAGAACAGTCAGAAATCGTCTCAAAGCGACACGATTGGAGGCCAGAACAGTCATTAAACGTCCCTTGTTAAGAGACCACCATAAACGTGCACGTTTGGCATGGTCCTTGGCCAGACGACACTGGAATCTGAGGACCTGGAGGAAAATCCATTGGTCAGACGAAAGCCGCTTCTTACTTCATGTTACTGATGGACGTACACGTGTTTGGAGGCATAAGAACACAGCTTATACCCCAGGAACATTCTGCCAACTGTTGCCTATGGAGGAGGATCTGTCATGGTGTGGGGATGCCTCTCTCACGATTGCAAGCTGGATTTGGTCACCATCAGGGGCAACTTAACGGGAGCTCAATACATCCGGAACGTCCTACAGCCAGTCGTTGCTACACGACCTCAGTACATGGATGACAACGCCAAGCCTCATCGATCACGTGCCGTAGTGGATTACATGAGGACCAATGCAGTGACAACTCTACCCTGGCCAGCGTTAAGCCTAAATCTGAACCCCCTGGAGCATGTGTGGGACATTATAGGGCGGGAACCCCCCAGTACAGAATTTACATCAGTTGGAGGCAGCTCTGCATGCTGAGTGGTTGTTATTGACCAGAGAACAGACCCGACGTCTGACTGGAGGCATGAGACGTAGGGTGGAATGTGTCATCCGGGTACGTGGCGGGTCCACCCGGTACTGATAAATCTCACTGAACACGTACACTAGTGTCTTCAAGGAACAATTTCATGTGACAATATCAATGTCAACACCCATTCATTGACTTGCAGCTCCATACTTGGGAGGGTGGGATGTGTGTGTGTGTGTGTGTGTGTGTGTTTGTTTCGGGGTAAAACCAGTACCTGCGATAACGTGACGTAATCGCT
Source organism: Haliotis rubra (assembly GCF_003918875.1). Lineage (NCBI taxonomy): Eukaryota > Metazoa > Mollusca > Gastropoda > Lepetellida > Haliotidae > Haliotis > Haliotis rubra. The sequence goes on along the minus strand of NW_025765152.1, from coordinate 86,952 downwards.
ATTAAATTTTAACCACAGCTAGCTGGTGTTGCGTTTTTGTCTTGCCAGATGGTTATTCTATCAGATGACATTTGAATGTCCGAGCACTTAGGGCCATTGCGGACCTGACATGTTTTTGCCATTTGGCTGTGTGAAAATATAAGGGGGTGCTTAACTTTTTTCTTTGTGTATATATGTTACACCTGGTGTACCTTATACATGCTGTATGCATTTTACATGTTTAACTGTCTCGGGTCATATTAGCCACGGAACGGCCAAGGACTAGCCGATAAGTACTAATAGACAAACTACAAAAATAAAATGGATGCTGCCACCAGTCACAAACTGTGACATAATAAATACCAGAGCTCTGAGACGAGGTTTGGTGAAAATATATCACAAGGACCTAACAGATAGTGAATGTCGAAACTGGCGAAATGCAGAAGGATCACACAACAAGTAGACATTGCTTGTCACCCTGTGTCCTCGTGGCTGTCGTATTCTTGCAGTACTGTATCCCATTCGCGATTGAGAACCCTGGGCTGTTAAAACGAATTAACTGTACAATAAACTTCAAAACTTTAAAGTGTACGAACGTGGAGCAACCGGAACTGGAACCAGATAATAATACATTCCGGAAGTCACGTGACCGGGAATGAATACCAAGGAGGCCACACCTACAAAACGTCGTGATAAGAAAGAAGCCAAATCTTAATTATAACTTACAGTGAAGTACGTATGTCTCGGCTTTAGACGATTCCAATAATCCCCTGTGGAAGAACCCCTTAGCAGAGACTGTAACTTGGTAATGTAAACATAGCAGGTCGGAATAACTGGATCACTGTGAACTGTAATATTTCATACCAGGGAGACTCTATAAGTAGACTCTATATTGTAGAGTATCCCTGTTCATACTGACGATAAATCACTCGCGACTTGTGATTGATGGGAGACGGTGATTTCGTAGACAAAACCAGTTCGTAGACGCGGTGAATTCGTAACCAAAACCGGTTCGTAGACGGTGATTTCGTAGACGTGTATAAATAACTGAATATATAGTATATATTAAGTTTGATTTTTACTTAGATGTTACTTAGAATGTTTATAACGAAGTTGTTATGCTTTGTTTTCAGTGATACGAAACTAAGGGCAGCTAAAGACTCAAGGAAATTGTGAATGAATATTTTCCCGTATGCTTTGTTTTCAGTGATACGAAACTAAGGGCAGCTGAGGACACAAGAAAATGTGATTGAAGAGTGAACGAATATTTTCCCGTATCTTGTCTAGAATTTCCCGACTGTTTTCATTGTTGTGGGAGGATTAACAGGTTTCACTGAGTTGTTGTGAATGTTAATTAGGAAGTGGTGAGTTGTTTTGATTGCGAAGTACTCTGTGTGGGAGATGTAAGTGTTTTCTTAAGAAGTGTTTTCTGCTACTTCTCTGCTGGTCTGCGTAGTTAAACGTTGAATGACGATACTTACCTAATACATATCTTTTAATTTTACACAACTGAATTTAATATTAGCGGCCTATGATTTGTCGGAATTTGTGACATGGACCACTGTGAAGCATATTTTGTTATTTTATTATTTAAGGATATTTTCACCGCCGATCATACTTACCTGATATATTTTATTTATTTTACAAAATGCAAACACTTTTCGTCGATTTTCTTCATCATTGAGGATGAACTTTTCCCATTTTAATAACGTCTACGAATTCACCGCTCAATCCGTCTACGAATCCACCGGATTTCCACGTCTACGAACCGGTTTTGGTTACGAATTCACCTACACCTAATATTTCATACCAGGGAGACTCTATAAGTAGACTCTATATTGTAGAGTATCCCTGTTCATACTGACGATAAATCACTCGCGACTTGTGATTGATGGGAGACGGTGATTTCGTAGACAAAACCAGTTCGTAGACGCGGTGAATTCGTAACCAAAACCGGTTCGTAGACGGTGATTTCGTAGACGTGTATAAATAACTGAATATATAGTATATATTAAGTTTGATTTTTACTTAGATGTTACTTAGAATGTTTATAACGAAGTTGTTATGCTTTGTTTTCAGTGATACGAAACTAAGGGCAGCTAAAGACTCAAGGAAATTGTGAATGAATATTTTCCCGTATGCTTTGTTTTCAGTGATACGAAACTAAGGGCAGCTGAGGACACAAGAAAATGTGATTGAAGAGTGAACGAATATTTTCCCGTATCTTGTCTAGAATTTCCCGACTGTTTTCATTGTTGTGGGAGGATTAACAGGTTTCACTGAGTTGTTGTGAATGTTAATTAGATTGATGACTGTGACTGTAACCTGTACATTTGAATCATACGATCCTGGGATATTCCGTCGGAATGAATCCGGATCGAGTGTCGGATTCTCGGAACTGTCAGACGAAATCCGGATGTCAAAAAAGTTGAAAATAATCCCCAAAAATTCACATACCCACATAGATACTTAGAGAGCGGACCAAGTGTTAAATAATAGCCTTTGTTAATTAAAAGTTATACAATAAAAATTTCTTATAATGTGAAAATGAGAAATTAGCTGTGATGTACCCTGGAACCCTACCTTGCTTGTCAAAGTCAAAATTGCCGCACCGACGCTGACCTTGACAGCTCTATTTATAGGTGACCTAGGGTCACATGATACACAAACGTGACGTCAGCATATCCAAGATGGCGACTGTAAACATAACTGACGTTACTTATGCTGGAATTTACCAGTACTGTTAACAATTCAGTTAGTCGCCATGTGAATGAACCGATGTGAAACCACAAGAAACTGCTGGGAATGTCACAGAAAAACTCACTGTATGTAACATTCTTCAATACCATTCACATAGATATGCCTTTCAAATAAATAGCAATGAAAATTTTATGGCGACATCTTGAGGATATATACTCCGAAAATGAATTAGGGATTATGGAATATACTTGGACACCATGTATAGGAATAGGGGATAAGAGTCGACGACAAACATCACCTGCAAGAACCTTTGTAGAACAGAACATGAAATAATTAATGATTGCTTGCAGTAGAACCTCACAGGTACATATGGTGTCATTCCTGATTCGTTCAGGACAACGCCTGTGCTCATCATGTACGATTCGTAAATGCACATCTGCAACAGCGAAATAGCCATAGAATACTATGGCCAGCAACGAGCCAAACTCTTATCCTACTGAACATGTGGCGGCATGACTCACTACATACTCTTCAAAATTTACCATCTTAACCCAATCATCATCCAAGATGGTGTTTATAAGGTCTACTGTTATACTTAACCAACGGTTGTAATATGTTCCCAATGTTTTCATTATCAGCATACAACTATGACTATAAACTATTTTTTCTTCCAATTTTGTTATATAAAACTACTTATTTTAAAAAGTAGATAAGCTTATGAAATGAACTGATAGTACATTTTACAATAGGTTAGCAATATGTATATGTTACAGGGAATGTGTGAAACCAGGGATTTCACATAATCCCTAGAGAGTCAGTGATTTCGTGAAATCACTGTGACCCCAAGGGATTTCATGTATTCCCTAAAATGTCAAGGGATTTCATGAAATTACTGAAATATTAGCTCAGGGATTTCATGAAATCCATGGTAGCCTATACTGATATAGAGAACACAGTAATGCGAGTATAGAGTATATGCTGATAAAATTCATTTGTAGCAGGGATAGTCTACAGTCTTCTATTCTCCCTGTTTGTAGGGACGAAGTCACAAAGTCAATAACGGGTATGACCACCATGTGCGTAAAGCACAGCAGTGCATCGACGACGCCTAGAGGCTACAAAATGAGCATTGAAGGCCAGAACGTGGGTGGTTGGCAACGTCATTAGTGTTTCGATAACGCCTGACCAATGCAGATATCTTGTTATGATGGCACTGAAAATGTGCAGCCACCTGTTGTTGGCTCATTCCTGCTCGAACCATTCCAATGGCTTCATGTCGTTGAGCAGATGCTATCTTGGCATGTGCATGTGACTTCTCCCGTGAATTTGTGAACGTTTGAATGACCAAAGATCAAGCTTTCGACAGTGACAGCAATTTCTGAGTATCACATGTGTGCAGCTGCACAGGCTGCACTTGCAGTAACACATTGCAAGTCCATAGGCCACCATCAAATACGTCACGTCGCCTGGCACGTGCATGAGCGTTTGATTGTCTCCAATACTTGCTGTGTTACGTATAAAGACGGTGTGTGCCTATATTTATATTTTCTGTGTGCACAGTTTCTTTATGTGGCTGTATATATTTACTGACACGTTATGTGCCTCTGGTGAGATGGATTCGGCCTGTTCTTTAATCTCAAATTGGTTATCCCATAATGATTCTTTTACAGAATTTGATCCAGTGTAGCCCATAGGTGTCAGGGTAAGACCATGGTATGTATTGGTGTGAGTGGTTAATTGGGGATTTAAGTACTCCCAACTTAGGAAGTCTGGATTATAGCACACCAGAGTAGATCTTTGTTTTGGTCAACTCTGCAGGTCAATGAAAAGAAATGAGTGAGTTTAGTTTTATGCCGCATTTAGAAATATTCCAGCAATATCACGCTGGGGGACACCAGAAATGATCTTCACAATTGTACCCATGTGGTATTCGAACCCAGGTCTTCAGCATTACGAGCAAACGCTTTATTCACTAGGCTCTCCCACCGCCCCCAATGAGAAAAAAAGAAAGAAATTGTTCTAATGATTGTTTAAGAACGAATACTCCAAAGCAATACAGAAGCAAAAGTAAAGGCAAAATATCAAATAACAGCTGATCAATAAGGGTTGAAACATGCTCCTACAATTTACGTTACATTTTAGCATTACACAGGTCCACATATTTATTAGTTTTACCTTAAGACTCCAATCAAAGCTGATTTCTCAATACTGCACTAGTTGAAAAATATTTTCACCCAAAAGCGAGAGAGAGAGAGAAATGATAATTCTGATGGATCAGTTATACATCTCGTAAATGTGATTTAGAATAGGCTGCATAGCCTTTTCAATGTTGAATCAACCTCATCTGGCTAGTGATTCTGTTTGTTTGGATGGAAGGCCATTCGGACATGATACATGATGTGGATGTCCTCAGATCCTTTTTTGTAGGTTGCAAGAACTTATTATATAAGATCTGATTTTAATGAAACTGAATTTTAACTATGTTCAAAGAATACATATCAAATGTCACATGTCAGAACTAAGGTCCAGTATGGAGAAGTCCAACCCCAAGTGATACATACACATATCAGAAGTGATTAAATGTATTTAATTTTCAAGCATTATGTACATCAAAACCTTGACCGTCCACCTAAAATCAGGATATATTCACTTAAGGACGTTTGAAAAGGCCAGCCAAAAAAGTTCCATATTTGTCAGTGATCAAAACAATTTATCCATGATGTCTTTTTGTGTGAGCCTTTGAATTTTGTAGATAGTTATTTTGAAACTTTTTTTGCTGTTCATTTTTACTGGTTGGTATATACACCAAACCACAGCTGCATACTGGTGTACTGAATAAATTTCAATCACTGATTGACTGTTATGAAAATGACCTTAAGTTATTGTCCAAAATACAAAAATCAAAACCAGCATCACATGTTCACTTATTACTGAAAGACCTGGAATTAACTTTGCACGGTCAAACCAGCACTGATTAACTTTATAGGAAAGTCAAAATGTCCATTTATCATATTTTCTATTGTACAGCCAAGACAAAATAAACACAAGCATTGTCACTAAGGTGACATAATCCCCCGCCGCAAATTATCAAATCAAACTTATAAAGTAATGAAAGTTTAAGTCAAATGTCAACAAAAACATGACCAGTCAACCTATCTTGATATCTTGCTCTTTAGGTGTTCAAACACACACATATTTTCAAGACTGACTTTGACCTTGACACGAATGTCATAGTGTATGAAATATGCAAAAATAGTACTAAAGAAATTTCTTATTGAAAATCATTTAAGGGAAGTTTTGAAAGTTTTTGAAGAAAATCCAGTGAAACGTTCTTGAAATATCTTGCTGACAATTCAGGTTAACATGCTGAAATATTCAAAGTGTCTCTGTGACCTTGACAATTAAGTGAAGGTCACCAAAATCGACACGGCCCTACACCTTCCCTGGATGAAGCTTGGTGTCAAATATGAAGAAACTCCATTGAATGGTTCTTGAGGTATCTCGCTGACAAGCATAACCTGCAGGTTAATATACTGAAATCTTCAAAGTGTCTCTGTGACCTTTAAAATTAAGTGAAGGTCACCAAAATTGACTGGGCCCTGCACCTGCCCTAGATAAAGCTTGGTTGCAAATATGAAGAAAATCCAGTTAACAGTTCTTGAGATAGCTTAACATGCAGGTAAAACGTTAAAGTCCCCTTGTGACCAAACCTGACTTGGACCTTTCTTATACTGTGATGAACCTAGGTACCAAATATGAAAAGAATCTAGTTCCTACGGACGGACGGACGAACGGAGCCTAATACTATATCCCCCATTTCGTGCTAAACACGCGGCGGGGGATAATAATACACATCTAATTCAAGCACAGATGATATGATTACTTGTCAGTCATTTTCTTCACAATATACAGAAAGTAAATACGGTAAATGTTATACTGTACCTGTTAATCTTAAAATATACTGGACAAAAATAGTTAGGGATATATGTAAATTTTTACATTATGAATAATGATCTATTTTTTCACTGACACACTGATAAAATATCAATCATAAAAATACCAATATCCCTAACTTATTTTGCCCAGTATATAATGGTACAATGCAATAATACTATGTTTTCTAGATCAGTGTTTCCGACTAATTAGATTTGCGGCATATGCCGGTATTTTACCGGTAAAAAAGAAGTAATAGAAGTCAAAGGACCGGCATATTTATGGCAAACAAGTCCTGGGACCGCAATAAATACACCCGGTTAAATCATTTCCTCCAAATTGGCAATACAAATTACCAGCAACTGTTAGATTAAAGGAAACTTCCATGTAAATTCGATCTGCACCATATGCGATACGTGTAAGGAATTCCGTGTCTATTTTTAGTAACAGTCCCAAGCGATTATTGTCATTGGCTGGTCGTCTCGCTTAGCCTCGATCCAGATGAGAGGCATTTTGGCGTGAGGTTATAATGCATCAGATTTCAATACTCTATCGGGGCCAATAGTAAGAAAACTTTACTATGGGGAATGGACATATTAAGAGACCATTCATAGTGTATGGCTACGGTGTTGATGATGATTTTAAGAGGGGCTGTCACCCATTTTGTTCTTGGGAGGCAGGGGGGTCAACAATTCTGTACACATATACTGGGGGGGAGTAAGCAATTTTGTACATAAAAATATTAAGCTTGGAAATTGTGGGAAGGGACGGAGGTCACTGATTTTGTACAAGATTTGCAAGGTGGGGGCGTCACATAATTTGTACGTACATTTTAGGGGGGCCATTCACATTGTTCATGCTTCTTTAAAAAAATCATCATCACCCCTCTTGCTCTAAATTATGAACGGTCCCTAAGTTTTCAGTTTGAAAATGGCGGCCTCAAAGCAGACGACGCTTTCTGGGCTCTTTGGTTCTAAACGAAAATTAGACGTAAACGAGAAACAATCAACTTCCAGCAAAACAGTATGTGAAACAAAATCCAAAAAGTCCAGAAAATTCAATACCGACTGGAAAGAGGAGTTTCCATGGCTCCGATATGACAATCAAAAGCAGTCGGGGGCGGGTGTTATGTTTTGTCGAATTTGTGAGGCTGCGGCTAAAATAAACGGCTTTACAAAAGGCTGTATCAATTTCCAAAAATCTGCCCTTAAAGAGCACCGTGACAGCTCTAGCCATCATGAAGCAGTGGTTCGTTTATCTCAAAAGAAGGCTATGGAATCTCACATTAGTGATATTCAGACGAAAAATGATGATAGCTTGACTGCTATGATGCGCACAGTTTTATATATGGCTAAGGAAAATGTACCAAGAAACAAGTTCAAGGGGCTTATTGACCTACAGAAGAGAAATGGCTGTTCATCTTTAAGTGGAGTTATATACTCACATTCTGATTCAATTGACGAAATGGAAGAAGCATTAACTGAGTGTACCATTGAGAATCTTAAACAGAAATTGTCGCAAAGTCGGTTTGTCGGGCTAATCATGGATGAAACTGTGAACGTAACTGTGGAAAAAAAACTCATCATGTTTGCTCGCTTAGTACACCATGGAAAAGCAGAGACTATCTTTTTAGGAAATTTCACAGTGCACAGCGGTAATGCGGAGTGCATTGCTGAGAAAGTACGACAGGTAGCTGACCAATGGGGCATTCCACTCGAAAAAATCATTGGTTTGGGAACTGACGGTGCCAGTGTCATGACAGGCCGCAAAACTGGCGTCGGTGTTCGACTTACACAGGACTCACCTTTTCTTATCCATGTGCATTGCATTGCCCATCGCGTGGCTTTAGCTTCACAGGATGCTGCTAAACTTTCAGGAACTATTACAGAGTACCGCAATACATTAAATCAGGTGTACAAACTTTATCAGTATTCAGCGACGAGGTACGCAAGACTGAGGGAACTTAGTGAAGTTTTGGATGATTCCGAGTTTTCGAGCATAAAACAACCATGTGCTGTTAGATGGCTCTCTTTGGGGCGGGCTGTAAACTCAACCAAACGTAACTGGCCTGCATTAGTCATGGAGATCGAAGAGGAGGGGGCGGAACGGAACAATACGGCAGCAACTGGAATTTCAAAAAAAAACTGAAAACGTATTCTTTCGTTGCAACAACATACATGTTGAGTGACGTTTTGCCGCTGATGGAAAAACTTGTGACCGTTTTCCAAAGAGAAGTGTTAAATCTGGCCATCATCGGACCAATGGTCTTGTCCACTAAGGAATCACTCCAATATTTGATTAAAGAAAAGGGGGAGAACGAAAAGTTCCTAGAAGGGAATATGAAAGAAGGACCGAGTCAGTTCCGAGGAATTACAATAACCTATGCTGACAAACGATCAATGGAAGCCTTCAATACAATGAGGACGTGCTTTATTGAAGATCTTGTGGATTCCCTTGATAGGAGATTCCCAGAGAAATCTCTGGACCTTCTACAAGCGTTGGACAATGTGCTTAATCATGACAAATATCCAGATAGAAAAGAAGATCTAGCCAACTATGGTGGGGATTCCCTTACGGTGCTTCTAGATCACTTCTGCCCTGTGATTGGTCAAGACAACAATGACGTCACGACGCCTTATATCGACCGGGATCGGTCGCTTCGTGATTTCCAGCAATTCAAACGTGTCAATTCTGGCATTGGAAGTGGTAATTTTGACATGACTTGCAAAGTTCTTATAACTGAATATGCTGACATCTTCCCAGACTTCAGTACTCTCGCTGAAATTGCGCTCACAATACCGGTGAGTAGCGTGCCTGCCGAGAGGGGATTTAGCTTGCAAAATAGAATCCACACTGCAAGCAGAAACCGTCTTGCGCAGCATCGTATGAACAATCTAATGATTCTCAACATGCATGCTAATGACCGTTTCGACTTCACGAGAGCATCCGAACTATTCCGTAAAACCAAGAAAAGAAAAGTGTAATTAACAGTTGATAACTGTACAAGTACTGCCAAACAAACTTGCGGTTTACTAGTAACATGTGACGTCATTTCACATTTCATGTTCGAATGAGTTTGATACGTTTGTTGTTATTAAAAATGAAACACAAACACACACACACATTCTTGTTGTTATCTTTATTTAACATGGAAAAGAAGTGGACTGGTGAAAATAATAAGGGACTGGTATATTTGAGGCTTACCAGTCCCATGGACTGGTAAATTCGAAACTCACCGGAAACACTGGATTTGAGTGATACTACTATCAGGTCCATATTTACACCAAGGAAAACTCAGTATACAGTGTATGTGAAAGATACAACTGTATCAGGTCCATATTCACACAATCATTTCTCTTTAGGTTACACCAACATTGGGTTTATTTCATATCAGCTTAGTATTGTTGGAATAATATTTGAGTTGGTCATACATGCAAATGATAATATCTGTATTATCTAAAATACAGGGCCCAGATTTTGAAGCTCTCTTAGCGCTAAGATAGTCGTAAGTGCCATACATTAACATTAACGTACGACTATCTTAGCTCTAAGAGAGCTTCGAAAATCTGGGCCCTGGTGTATTAGGTCCATAGTTACATCAATGACATTTCATCAAAGTGTCTTAGGTTTACATCAAGAAAAGCTCAGGTTACAGTCTATTTGAGTGATACTAGTGTATCAAGTCCATATTTACATCAAGAAAAGCTCAGGATACAGTCTATTTGAGTGATAATAGTGTATCACGTCCACATTTGCATCATAATCCATTTTTGTTAGGTTACAACAGTGGGTGTATTTCTAAGATACTACTGTATCAGGTCCATATTTACATCAAGAAAAGTTCAGGATACAGTGTGTTTGAAAGATACAAGTGTATCAAGTCCATATTTACATAATCATCTTTCTTTTCAGGTTACACCAACATTGGGTTTACTTCTAATATACTAGTGTATTACCTCCATACGTACATCAAGGAACACTCAGGATACAGTCTAATTGAAATATACAAATCTATCAAATCCATACTTACATAATCCTTTTCTTTAGGTAACATCAACTTTGGGTTTAATTTTAGGATACTACTGTGTCCGGTCCATATTTACACCAAGGAAAACTCAGGACACAGTGTATTTGAAACATAACAGTGTATCAAGTCCATATTTACATAATCATCTTTCTCTTTAGGTTACACCAAGAGTGGGTTTATTTCTAAGATACTGGTGTATTAGGTCCATATGTTTTGGGGTATATATATTTGCATGCTACTTGCGTACATGCATCAGGTCCATATTTACATCATAATCTTTTTTGCTTGGTTACACATACATTGGGTTTATTTCTAAGATACTACAGTATCAGGTCCAGATCTTCATTAGTAATACTTTGACAAGATCATAATAAGTGATAATATTTCATCAAGGTTAAATCATCATTGGGTTTACTCACAACATACAAATCTTTCAGGGTCATATTTACATCAATAATATTTTAGCAAGGACACATCAGCTTAGTATTGTTTGAATAATATTTGAGTTGGTCATACATGCAAAGGATATATCTGTATTATATACTGGTGTATTAGGTCCATATTTATATCAAGGAAAGTTCAGGATACAAAGTATTTGAAGGAAACTAGTGTATCAAGTCCATATTTACATCATAATCATTTAAGGTTACAACAGCATTGGGTTTCATTTTAGGATACTACAGTATCAGGTCCATATTTACATCAAAGAATACACAAGATACAATATTTGAGAGATACTACTGTATCAGGTCCATATTTACATCAAAGAATACACAAGATACAATATTTGAGAGATACTACTGTATCAGGTCCATATTTACATCAAGGAAAACTCGGTATACATTGTATTTGAAAGATACTACTGTATCAAGTGCATATTTACATCACAATTCTTTTCTTTAGGTTACACATACATCGGGTTTATTTCTAAGATACTACAGTATCAGGTCCATATCTAAATTAGTAATATTTTGACAAGAACATAATAAGTGATAATATTTCATCACGGTTACATCATCATTGGGTTTACTCACAACATACAAATCTTTCAGGGTCATATTTACATCAATAATATTTTAGCAAGGACACATCAGGTTAGTACTGTTTGAATAATATTTGAGTTGGTCATACATGCAAAGGATATATCTGTATTATACTGGTGCATCAGGTCCATATTTACATCAAGAAAAGCTCAGGATACAGTGTTTTTGAAAGATACTAGTGTATCAAGTCCATATTTACATCATAACCAATCTTTTAAGGTTACAACAGCATTGGGTTTCATTCTGGGATACTACTGTATCAGGTCCATATTTACATCAAAGACAACTCAGTATATGGTCTATTTGAGTGATACTGGTTATCAGGTCCACATTTACACCAAGGAAAACTAAGGATACAGTAAGTTTGAAAGATACTGGTGTATCAAGCCCATATTTACATACCGGTAATCATCTTTCTTTTCAGGTTACACCAACATTGTGTTTATTTCTAATGTACTGGTGTATTAGGTCCATATTCACATCAATGAAAACTCAGGATACAGTCTAATTGAGTGATACTAGTGTATCACGTCCACATTTACATCATAATCCATATATTTTAGGTTACAACATTGGGTTTATTTCTAAGATACTAGTGTATCAGGTCCATATTTACATCAAAGAAAACTCAGGATACAGTGTGTTTGAAAGATACTAATGTATTAAGTCCATATTTACATCATAATTCATAATTTAGGTTACAAGAACATTGGGTTTAATTCTAGGATACAACTGTATCAGGTACATATTTACACCAAGGACAACTCAGGATACAGTAAGTTTGAAACATACTAGTGTATCAGGTCCATATTTACATAATCATCTTTCTTTTCAGGTTACACCAACATTGGGTTTACTTCTAATATACTGGTGTATTATGTCCATACGTACATCAAGGAAAACTCAGGATAGTGTCTAATTGAAACATACAAATCTATCAAGTCCATATTTACATCTTCATCCTTTTCTTCAGGCTACACCAACATTGGGTTTAATTCTAGGGTACTTCTGCATCAGGTCCATATTTATACCAAGGAAAACTCAGGACACAGTGTATTTGAAAGATACAAGTGTATCAAGTCCATATTTACATAATCATCTTTCTTTTCAGGTTACACCAACATTGGGTTTAATTCTACGATACTTCTGCATCAGGTCCACATTTATACCAAGGAAAACTCAGGATACAAGTGTATTTGAAAGATACAAGTGTATCAAGTCCATATTTACATAATCATCTTTCTCTTTTGGTAACATCAACAGTGGGTTTATTTCTAACATACTGGTGTAGTAGGTCCATATTTACATCAATGATATTTCAACAAAGATTTAGGGCATGCTGCTTGTGTATCAGGTCCATATTTACACCATGGAAAGCTCAGGATACATTAAGTCTAAAACATACAAGTATATCAAGGACATATCTACATCAATACTATTTCATCAGAGTTATATCAAGACAGGGTTCATTTTGTAAAATACTACTCTATTAGGTCCATATTTACATCAATAATATTTTGACAAGGTGCTGTAAAGTGATAATATATTGTCTAGGTCACTTCAATATATAGCAATATTTGTGTGATAGTGGTGTATCAGGTCCATCTTGAAATCAACAATATCATTAACAATAGGTTTACTTCCAAGATACAAATCTTTCAGGTTCATATTTACATCAATAATATTTTTTCAAGGCCATGTTAAGTCATTTATGAATAATATATGAGCAGGTCATATAGGAAAAGGATATATCTGTAGGATACCAGTGTATCTGATACATATTTACATCAGGGAAAACTCAGTATACAGTCTGTTTGAAAGATACTTGTGTGTCAGGTCCATATTTACATCATATTTTGCTATCGAAACCAACATTGGGTTTATTTGATATTTACATTAGCATTATATAATGGTCATATCAACCAACATATGATGTATCAGGTTCATATACTCATAGAAACAAATAAGGGAACACATGAAAGTACAAGTGTTCCTTTATTTATTTCCAGAATTTCGCTCACAGTGCAATACATACCTTGCTGAAGCAACCTGGAAAGCATAAAGGTGCGTTCACACGTTGCAACTAGTTGTATAAAACTTGTGGCATGCATCAAATTTCACAGTGTGAACAGGGGAGTTGGACAGATTTTTGTTGCATGCAACAAGTTGCAAGCGAGTTGCAAGGAATAGAACTTGCTCTATTTCCATGCGACAAGTTGTACGGTTCTGGCCAATCAGATCGCGTTTCGTAGTCACGTGGTATTTACGCAGACATCAAACATGGCGATACCACAACAACGGACGACACAACGCCGGAAAAATGTTAAAGAAAGAATTGACCTCAGCAACCATGACATTGAAAGGTTTATTTCTTACTACCATTCCCACGAGTGTCTTTGGAATGTGTCTAGTTCGTTTTATTCAAAGCGGGAACACAGACAGGCCGCCCTCGTTTCCATTTCGAACTGATGAGCGGTGTTATGACAGGTGAGTGACAGAAATATATTCGACGCGTGCTTCTATTTGATAAACTAATCTTACTTCTTTGCTTAACAAATTTAGTATGACTTTACCTAAATTTGGTCATGAAGTATATCGCCCACATTATCATCGATGGCGAACCAGAGTCCGCGATCCATAATCTCGATCATTCATCTGAAGTTCGGATAGACGAGGTCTGACTGTACAACCAAAACACAAACATTGAACCACACAGCCTGCTATCAGTACAAATTTAGGCAATTTAGAAGCATTGTTGATGGTTTTGGTAAAATAAACATATGTACAATATGAAAAGATCCATTTATAAAGGTTTCATTTTATTATAATAACATAACATTTTACGAAAACATTGACCGGTATCTGTCAGTTTACGTGGTTCTCGCAGAATGACCTATATTTGGTGAGGCTTTCAACGGGGTAATTAATTGGTCTTGAATATTTACATTAAATGTTTATTCTAAATTTATTTCTTGTTCATGTTTAATCATGTTAAGTAAATTGGTTTTAAATATGAACATAAGATAACTGGACATTCTTCTGACTGTTTTTCAACCAATGATGACGTTTAGGCCTATAAATTTTCTATAAAAGACGTTTTCCTATTAAACTTAACTATTTTTGAGTATTAACATGATGTATAGCTCCACCCCCCCAAAAAATGAGACAAATCTGAATTTTAATCAACGATAAAAGTGCCTCACTCTTTTGGGCAAAAAACTATACATGTATTATTTTAAAGTTTAACATGTTAGTGATATTTTTGATCAGTAGTAGTTGAGCATTACAGCAATATACATTGGAACATCTACAGTATTTTACATTATCATGATTATTGGAGATCTGTTAGCATGGTCAGGGTAAAAAGTAAAAATATGCATATTTTTGAGGTTACACAAATGTTTGCATTAAAGTATACATTTATCATGATTATATGTCAAATGAAAACATTTTAATTTCATTTTTCATTATAGCGGATCAGGTCCCAGTTAAGATTTCTGCTCTGCGGACCTACTATTGCAAGGAACTAAGGAAGGAAACCCTCTCCCGGAAAAGTGGGGCTGGTCGAGATGATATTTATGAGTCTACCTGGGAATGGTTTAAGCTGTTGGATCCTTTTCTTAGAAGTCAGGTTCATCAAAAAACAACTATAAGTAACTTGGTTAGTATTGTAAGAATGTAAACTTTTAATAAACCATGTACATCCATTGGTATGGATAGATATATATTACAAAATTTTATTAATTACATAAAACAAGTTACTGTCAGCATTGACATAAGCTGAACATGAATAAATCAAATAATTAGTGCCATTTTACTGTATTGGACTTGGAAAATAGCTGCAGGTATGGCTGAAAATAGCTTGTTCCATATGAACACTTCATTTGACTTCATGCATAGGATCGAACAATGTGATCCCACTGCCAATCAACTTGGCCATTAGAACAGAAATAATCTGCAAATTCTTCCCTAATCTGCCTTGCATTATCGGCACTCCTGTTGCCACCCTGTTGAAGTAGTGATTGGGGCCTGCTTCCATAATCCAGTGGAAAAACTTCTGTTTCTGTGTATTTTTTGTCTTTTTTGTTGTACACAGAAAGTTGTGTAGAGCAATACATGCAAGAACAACCTTTGTACATGTCTCAGGTGTTAATGATAAGCTCCTTTGAAATACTCCAAAGCGGTTGGTCAGTATACAAAAAGCATTTTCTGATACACGTCTGGCTCTGGAAAGTCTGTAATTGAATACTTTCCTTTCCATAACTAAGTCCTGGTGGGGATATGGCTTCATGATGTTATCTTTAAGTGGAAAGGCATCGTCCCCAACAATCACATAGGGAGTATCAAGACATCTTCCAGGCAATGGCTTTGGACCTGGAATTTTCAAGGAGTTACTGTTCAGTGCCTGATTCAGTGATGAATTGGCAAATATACCTGCATCATGACCTACCATTTGCACCAACATCTACATACACAAATCTGTAGTTAGAATCAACAAGAGCTAGGAGTACAATGCTAAAAAGTTTTATAGTTGTAGTAGAGTGATCCTGATTTGGCAGGTGATTTTATAGATATATGCTTTCCATCCAAAGCACCAATACAGTGTGGAAACTGCCACTTCTCCTCAAATCCCTCTGCAACTTGCAGCCATTCTTCTTCTGACTGTGGCACCTGAAATCAATTTGAGATATTTTAAAATATATTTTTTTAGAAATAATACCATATACTTACACTACCAATTTTATGTGACAGGAAACCAACATACTGTCAACTGAGCAGGATGGACCCAGTCAAGTGGAACAAGTGGTTCAAGAGGAGGAAAATGTGGAACCAGACAATGCACATTGAGGCTGAAACCATGGATTGTACTCCACCACCCCATCTAAAAAGAAAGCGACAGGACAGTGTTCCCCTCCAAGTTTTGGCTACTCTTAAGTCAATTGAAAACAGAAGATCACAAAGTGAAAATATTGGAGAAACTATGTTTTGCCAAATATTTGGCATCAGAGATGGCCGAGTTTCCAATCTAAGTAAAAGGAATGAATTGAAAATTAAAGTTCAACAACTTATTTTTTGAATATCAAAATGAAGAATAAGATTTTATATGTATTATGCACATGCCATCTGTCCTTAATGATAACTCATTGAGATAATTACATGAAGCTTGACTTGAAATCCTAATATATGCAAAGAATATGTATTTCAGGTCAGCTGCAAAGCTTTTTCCCAAGACATTTGTCAGCCAGTTTAAATAATAAATTATAATTCATGTTATTAAGGCTTTTCTGTTGTACTTCAGTGTGAGTGGTGTTCAAATATCATTGGGAGTGTGTTAGCTTTGTTACAGTAATTTATGTAGATTTTTACACCAAGTGAAGCAAACCGATTCATTACAAAGCCCTACAGGTGAAAACTTAGGATTATATAATATTATGTTTACACAAAGAGTGCTTTGAGATGATGAGTATTAATATTATTATTTGATAAATCACATGGGATTTATTCGTTTTCCCTCATAATGCTTGGACATCTGAAAAAAAGTCATGAAGTCATAATAACAACGTTTACACAGAACTACAGAAGTTAAACCTATAAGTAAATACAGCTTATTGATTTATTTAGTCATCGTTTAAACATGGGGAAAAAATAACAAGAATTCAAGTGTTGACATGCACCTCACCTTCAGAAAGTCCTTCTTGAGAGTTTCATAAATTGCCACACACACTTGAGGGGATCGAAATTGCAAATTGTGTTCTTTGGTACCCGATACAAGAATTCTAGAGACTTGTAACTGTCACCTAAATAAAAAGAAAACACAGATGATTCAGTCAGAATAATCAAAAAGTTCTTGTGCGTATACATGTGGCACACCTTCGGAAGCCTCATAATACTCTTTACAGGGTTAGGGACAGCGGCTTTGCACTCAAGCATTTGGTGCTAACGCTGTCAGGAGTGGTTGGTTTATTTATAGATTGCCACGCTTATTGACAAACACAAAACAGCTGATCGACAAACAGTAGGTGATCTGTGTGAACTATAATTCATGAAATTATGACTGTTCATAGCCCTACCTGTGGCCAAATATCGAGAAGTGTGATGGCGAGTTTTCTCCAGGGAGTATAGAATCGCATGGGTGTATCAGCTTTGGTTATCATCGGTGATACTCTGCGCAGCAGTTGATTAAAACTCTCTCCGTCCATCGTAAAAATTGACAAAAACTTTTTGTGTCCCTCAGCTTCAAGTTCCCTCATTAAAGCTTTATAAGCTCCTAGATCACTTCGTCTTGCAATCCAGGGACGGACCTGTGCACTACGAGCGATTCGGCTTTGCCATGGTTAAAATCAACGAAGCATTGCGACAACCGCCGCTTCCAGAACATCGTCATCACTGTGCGCTGTTGTATAGGGGCGCCATGACCGATGCTAGTTTCTACAGTGCGTTGCTAAGCAACATGTAAAACGAGATCTCCGCGATACCGAAAATTGTATACAACTTGGCCTGTGTGTGAGCATAACTCAAGGCGATGCAACTTGTTGTATGCAACATGTTGTAACAAACTAGTTACAGCGATAATGAGCGCTACCTTTAAAGGGAACACTTGTACTTTTATGTGTTCCCTTATTCGCCCCATTCCATGAGTATAAATACAGATAAAATATTCAAATGAGTAATACCATCACAGCAATTGCATGTACAAAAGAGAGGATTATATGTTATTTAATTATCCATGTTATACATGATGTGTTTACTCTCATTGCAGATCTCCATCATTTATGATGGGCCGTGAATAAACAGTCATCTGTAAAAGTATTGCCTACTTATTTATGATGGAGATCTGCCACCTCTGCAACTTGGTACATCAGAGATTCTAACCTACAGTTTCAAGACACAAACATGCCAGTGGTTGGATGCCCTATTCCGTCATGCGACTTAAGTGACAGAAGACCTTGATTCTGTGGTGGTAGCAGCACTCTTAACAGCCCATGCAACAGTCCACACTACAGGACCTGCCATCTCTGCAAAAGTAGAAAAATTAGAAAGCGACCAAGCATATCATCTGCTGGAACAAAGCGAAGATTGGTCATACTTTCAATCAGATGGAAAGACTATGTCCAGGCGACCAAGGTCACAGGGAAGGACCCGCGTTGTACAGCTTCTTGAATGCTGTGACGAGACACTCGCAGAGATCTCACACGTTAGGCTGGCGGATCCCTCACAGAAAAATCCGAGGAAGATGTCCTGAAGGCCATTAGACTCCTTGCTGTCAGAGAGGAGAACACCATGGTAGCTCGCGTTACCCTCCACAGCATGACTCAGGATCGAGATGAAACTGTTAAGCTCCTTGATTGCCAGGCTAAGAGGTCAGGCTGGCGTCTGCAAATTCACCATTGCATGTCCAGGGTGCCATCAGGAGGTGAACTACACAGAGACAATCCTCTGTGACGTACTCACCCGTGGACTAAATGACCCTGAAATCCAGTTAGATCTCCTTGGAGACAAGAACCAAGACATGAATCTCGAACAGGTGTTTCAATTTGTGGAAGCCAAGGAATCAGGCAAGCGGCTTCGGCATCTCGACTTCTGGACTCCCAGTCTGTGGAAGCTGTTAGCAGTGGCTACCGAAGAAACAAGAACACAGCTGTTAATTCATCCAAGAATCTGGATGCGTCCGAGTCATGCTTCTACTGTGGAAGAAAGGGGCATGGAAAAAGTGCATCCCTGAAAATCAGGAAAAACACTGTCCTGCCTTAGGTCGCATGTGTTCATCCTGTAACCGCTACAATCACTTTGACACAGTGTGCCAGAGCAAAGTGAAACTGAGAGCTGAGAAGCCCCCACG
This sequence comes from Haliotis rubra, assembly GCF_003918875.1. Classification (NCBI taxonomy): domain Eukaryota; kingdom Metazoa; phylum Mollusca; class Gastropoda; order Lepetellida; family Haliotidae; genus Haliotis; species Haliotis rubra. Next base: position 67,430 of record NW_025765152.1, on the reverse strand, counting down.
GACGGTTGAGGAAAATGAAGGTGCGGTCTTTGACATGCTCTGCTCACTCACTGACATCAGCTGGCGCAAGGAAAGAAGACTCTTCACCTTGATCACCACCTATATGATCAGCTGGCGGACACATGGACTAAACAAGCCTCCGGCCCCAGCCCTTCCTCAACCTATCGATGGCTGTCCATGCAGAAGACTATGACAGACTAGGCTTTGGCTCAATGTTATCCTCAAGACCAAGAAGAGCCTCTGTTGTCGTCATGGCAGACACAGGTTGTCAGAGCTGCCTTGCTGGCATTAAGATCGCACACAAACTTGGACTGAAAACACAGAATCTCATTCGGTGACTCTCAAGATCGCGTGCTGCCAATAACAGGGGTATCAATATCCTTGGTGCCCTCATCACACGGCTGTATGGCAGGAGCCCAACAGGGAAAACAATTGAAACAAGACAGGTGGTCTATATCACAGACAACTCTGACAAGTTCTTCCTCAGTCATGAGGCTTGTATCTCACTGGGGATGATCACAGGAAATTTTCCCACAATGGGGAAGTGCCCAGAAATGACAGCTTCAATGATGATTCTACACTAAGCGATGCTTCAGAGATAAATGATGTGAAATGTGACTGCCCAAAGCGTGGACCACCTCCTAAATTGCCAACCAAACTACCTTTCCCACAACAGAAGAGAACCGCGGTAAACTGGAAGAATACCTACTTGACCTCTATAAGTCCAGCACATTCAACATCTGCGAGCACCAACCTCTCCCCTCATGGATGGACCTCCCATGAAACTGATGGTCGATCTGGGCGCGCCAGCCTGTTGCTCACCACACTCCTGTCCCTGTCCCACTTCACTGGCAGAAAGAGCGTCAAAGCGGACTAGACCAGGATGTCAGACTAGGTGTGCTGGAGCCAGTGCCAATTGGAGAACCGGTTACATGGTGCCACAGAATGGTCGTCTGTCCAAGAAGAATGGCAAGCAGCATGACGCACTGTTGACTTTCAGGCTCTCAATGCCCATGCCATTAGAGACACATCACACAATCCCCTTCCACCAAGCCAGATCAGTGCCACAGAATAAGAAGAAATCTGTCTTCGATGCATGGAATGGCTACCACAGTGTCCCCATTCGAGATGAGGACAAACACCTTACCACATTTATCACCCCATGGGGCCGATATAGATATCGCACTGCTCCACAAGGATATATAAAGCCTCGGAGATGGATACACAAGGCGGCTTTGGCGAGATTGTGTCTGATGTGCCAAACAAAACCAAGTGTGTGGATGGCGCACTCCTGTGGGCTGATGACATTGAGAAATCCTTCTTCCAGGCATGTAATTGGCTTGACATCTGTGGAAGGAATGGCATTACTTTAAACCCTGAAAAGTTCACTTTTGCACAAGACACCGTGGAGTTTGCAGGCTTTGAGATTACTTTCATTACCAGTGTTAGACCTTGCTTGAAGTACCTACAGGCCATCATGGACTTTCCTACACCAAAGAACATAGCGGACATGCGTTCTTGGTTTGGACTTCGTCAATCAAGTGTCATCACGCATTCAGCATGGCTGAGAGGATGCAGTCTTTTCGTCAACTTCTAAAGCCTGGAACACCATTTACGTTGGGATGACAATCTGGACGCTTGTTTCAAGAATCCAAGACCGTCATTGTCAATGAGATTGAGAAAGGTGTGCGCATCTTTGGCGCCAAACAAACCGACCTGTCTTGCAACAGACTGGTCGAAACCGCGAATTGGATTTTGGCTCTTCCAGAAGCACTGTCAATGCCCAAAGACCCTGCCATTTTGCTGTAGAGATGGATGGAAAATCACCCTGGTAGGAAGTCGTTTCACCCATGCGCGAATCCGCTATGCACCCGGTCGAGGGGAAGCACTAGCAGTGGTTGATGCCCTGGAGAAAGCAAGGTATTTTGTCCTTGGATGTAATGATTTGACCATTGCAGTTGACCACAAACCTCTACTAAAGATCTTTGGGGATCGATCACTTGAATGCATCTCGAATGCTTTCGACTCGTAACCTGAAGGAAAAAGACCCTGCGGTACAAATTCCACATGGTTCACATCCCTGGAGCCAAACACAGAGCTGCCGATGCTGTATCTCGTCACCCAACTGGTAACCCTGAGAGGATAGTTCTAGTGGATGATATTGCAGCCATGGACTGTACTGAACTTTCCCCTTCTCTGGATGTTTGTCATAACATCCTTGCCTCCATCAGATGCAGTGAAGAGCCTGACTACAGTGTAGAGGATGCCACTCTCCAGTCTGCTGCATCTGCAATCAGCTCCTTGGAACCCATCCGTGTGGAACAAGGTGAAAGTTGCCACCACTAGCGATGTATCCATGGCCAAACTCGTTGATCTTATTGAAACTGGGATGCCAGAATCCGCCTTGAACTTCCTACCTCACTCGTGAATATCATCAGTTCAGAGAGCATCTCCACCACGGTGAGGCGGAGTTGTGCTATACAAGGACGGATTGTGATCCCACCAGCACTACGTGAAGATGCCCTTACTGCCCTCCATTCTGCACACCAAGGCGTCTCATCAATGATGTCCAGAGCTGAAGCATCTATCTTCTGGCCCGGACTCACATTGGCGTTACAACCCTCGAACCAACTGTGCTCACTGCAATCGGATGGCTCCATCACAACCAACAGCCCCACCAACACCACTAGTATACCCATCTTACCCCTTCCAATGTCTATCGCTGACTTCTTTCATTACAAGGGTGTCAACTATCTGGTGCTGGTCGACAGATACTCCAACTGGCCAATAGTGGAAGAGAACTGCTGGAGGTGCACCTGGACTCATCAACTGCTTACGGCCTTTTTATTTGTCACATTTGGCATACCTGATGAACTTTCCTCTGATGGGGACCGAATTCACAGCCTCTGCAACCAGAGAGTTCCTTCACACATGGTCAGTACATCATCGACTATCTTCTGTGCGCCTTCCCCACAGCAACTGCAGGGCAGAAATTGGCGTGAAGACAGTCAAGCGCATGATCACTGACAACACCGGACCCCAAGGTGAACTTGACACGGATGCTTTCCAGCGGGCAATGCTTCAGTACAGGAACACCCCAGACAGAGACACAAAGTTATCTCCTGCTATGTGTGTTTTGGCAGAGCCATCAAGGACTTCATCCCCATCCTACCCGGTCGGTACAAACCTCATGAGACATGGAGCGATACACTATTACTGAGGGAGGAGGCACTCAGAAACCGACATATGAAGATGGCAGAGCGTCTCACCCAGCACACCAAACAGCTCCCACCTCTGCGCAGTTGGTGACTTTGTCAGAATCCAGAACCAGATAGGGCCTCACCCTCTCAAATGGGACAAAACAGGATGTGTGGTCGAAGTTAGTCAATTGACCAGTATGTTGTCTGCTGGTAGACGGATCAGGTAGAGTGACCCTCGCCAATCGGAAGTTCCTCAGGAAGTACATCCCTGCTTTCCAACCTCCATCTAGGCGGCTCAATTGCTGATGACTTGCCAAGGCCACAAACATCTACCCTTGACAATACCACCACCCCATACTATGTCCACATCCGGCTCAGTCAACATCAGAACACTTGACCACACCTACAACAGTCTCTACTGGTGACGAACAATGCACTCCGCATCAACAGCAAGTGCCGTCCAGACCAGCTGCTACGCTTGATGTCTCACAATCCACACCATCCTCACCTGATAGATCCCGTCCACTCTGTCCGGTGATCAGAAAACCCACTGTCCTGACAGAGTCACCAAGCATCGATCCTTCATCGACCCTAACAGTAGACACAAGTGTGATCCACCCACGACGTTCTACCCGCACCAAGAAAAAGCCAAACTGGCTGTCTGATTACGTGCATGTTATTGAGTCAGAATAGTCCCTGGGCCAAAGGACAGTCTACCCAGTGAAAGCCCTGAATGCTTTGTTGTCAGTTTCTCTCTTTATTCCAGTTTGTTCCAAACGTTTAGACTTTTCCCAATCACTTAAGGACAATTCAAGACATTATGCTTTATTTAACTCAAACCCGAGTTCTAGTCAGAACTGTTTCTTTCAGTCCTTGCCACATCTTTGTCAAAATCCGACAATGACCTGGGGAGGGATAGAGGATTATATGTTATTTAATTATCTGTTATACATGATGTGTTTACTCTCATTGCAGATCTCCATCATTTATGATCGACCGTGAATAAACAGTCATCTGTAAAAAGTATTGCCTACTTATTTAAAAACTGCACAAACATAAGCATATTACATACAGTTCAGTTAATTACCGACAACATAGACACCAAATACTTATATCATTTTAGGTTTCAAGTTTCATTATCAATAGTAATATAAGTACATAGAGAAATGAAACGTGATATGCATAAGAAATACATGTAATATACATAAGTAATGCTATAGATGCATTAATCATAAAACAAATTATAACACACTCAAACTCAGTCTATGATGAAGATGTGCCTCATTACAAACATAGCTCCAATTTCTTTTCATAAGTTATTCAACTCATTTCATGCACAAACACCTGTCTTCTATCCTTTGTCTTCAGTTTCTGTGAACCTAAAAGAAACAAAATGACCTTTCAAAAAAGCATTAACCAAAAGACAAGTAATAGAATAGAGCTACAAGGTGCTGTTGCTCACCTGAATTTGTATTTTACACTCTTGGTAATTATATGTGCATGTTGTGGACCAAACCATCACTTTACCTAAACCTAGAGAAATCTGAGGTAGGTAAATGTACTAAGAATAGGCTCTAAACAGACATTGGGCAGCATATCATGCGTCACAGTACCCTAAAGTGTCAGCAAACTGCAATGCAGCCATCAAATCATCACTATCTTCAAAATGAATAATTACTTGCTTAAGCAATCAGGCTCTGTAAGATGCATCGGGTGATAAACATTCCCCTCTGTGAATAAACAGAACTTTCAAGATGACAGAAAGATTGGAAACTGAATGGCCCTTTCTGAGGTGAAGATGTTTAAAACAATGACAATTGATAAATAAATAAGAAGTAGCGACATCAGCTCATTTGACTTTCTCTCAGAAGACCTAAAACTTCAAAACACAAAACATGTTTATGGTAAAATAGTATATGAAACAGAACCATTTCATAATGTTATGAATTGCATGATAGCAGCAATGGTTTAATTTTTGGGATAAAAACAACCTAAGTCAGTGTCATCATTTGATTGAAGTGCATGTAATGCACATTGAGCACAAGTTGTTGTACTATATACGTAGTATTATACTATATACGTGTACTATTATTTTTGCCAAAGCAAATATCAAAAATCCAGATCAAATTTAAGTTTCATTTATCACTTCATAGGGAAAGGCGCCTTTATCCTTAATATTCTAAACCTCTTTTGGTTTCTGCTCAAATGGTTTTAGAGTGTTAAAAAGATGACTGAATATAAACCTGGGTTTGGGTTTTTAAATTACATTTAGCGAACTTGAATCAGCGATAAAGGACATAAAATTAAAAACAGAGTAGCTTTATCTTCTAAATCAACCACAAGCACATCAAACAAGAAGACAAAGTCATCAATATCCCCCTCAATGGCAAAATACTCTTCATGAATATGTCTACAAGTTATGATTATGTCAAATGTTTTGGCGTGTATATAGAAAAGTGGAAGGAGAGTACTGAGAGGTTTCAAAGTTCTGCTCCAGAAAGGAGCACTACCATCAAATTCAGTTGAAGCCAAAATTGTTGCCATGGAAACGCCACAAAAAAAAAAAATTATTCAGAAATCCACAACTACCAAAAGGCACCAGTTCACCACTAGACCTACATATGTATGAAATTTGGTGATGAAACAGTGAACGGTTTTTAAGTTCTGCTCCGGAAAAGAGCACTATCACCAATTTCAGTTTAAGTCAAACTTGTTGCCATGGAAACGCCAAAACTATTTGATTCAGAAATCCAAAACTACCAAAAGGCACCAGTTCACCACCAGATCTATCTATGTACCAAGTTTGGTGAAGAAACATTGAAAGGTTTTAGAGGTCTGCTCCGGAAAAGAGCACTACCACCGATTTCAGTCTAAGTCAAACTTGTTGCCATGGAAACGCACAAAATATTTTATTCAGAAATCCAAAACTACCAAAAGGCACCAGCAGACCACCAGATCTATCTATGTGCCAAGTTTGGTGAAGAAATAGTGAACGGTTTTAGAGTTATGCTCCGGAAAAGACAAATGTGCACAGACGAGCGGACAGGTACATTTTAATACCCCCATAAAAGCGCAGCGTTGCGAGGGATAATTATCATCCAGAATTAAAAATTGTAATAAAAGGAGTTTTAATGCAAATAGTGTCATTTGATAATTCAAAATGATATGAGATTAGTTAGATAACAACATACTGGCAAACAAGGATAAGTTGAGAACCGACCTTACAATTGACCTGTATCAGCATGTATGAGTGCCGCCAACTGGCGCGCTTGCCATTGTGAGTGAAGGGGCCCCAGGTTGTCCGACTTGTTACACCGACCACGTGAGAGTCTTATGAGCAAGGTGTGTCCAGCTACGCGTGGAATCAATTTCATCCTCATGCACTGCACGTGCACTAACCTACATCTGCACTACCTTTCACAAACCAAATGGGTTTGCTCATTGCCGTGCACCACCTACTACTTGTAAATGTGTTCTCTGTGCCGGTCCAACTTATCCTTGTTTTCCAGTAAGATTGTCAAAGGTAGGATTTTACCAGTCTTTATTACTTCTTCCGAAAGCGCACTTTCTTACGTTGTTGTTTCTTCTCCATCTGCTTTGGTACAGGATAAAACCGTGATGATCTCTTCTCCTCCTTCATTTTCAGTTCCTGGTAACACAGAATGAAATTTGATTTCATACCTCAAGACAGTTGTAAGTGTAATAAATAACAACTATCATGTACTAATTAATAACCCTTTGCAAAATTAAACTGTAGGTTATATGACAAGTGATCTAAATATGACGTGTTAACAGCATATTTGTAAGTTGAAGTAGTATAGGTGGACTCAAAATCTGACATATTGTGATAAAAAAGATTAGAGCTTGATCGACACAAGAAATTTTCACATGGAAGGAGTTTATTAAAACCATACACAATGTCAGTGATGGAGCTGAGGAGAACAAACTTGAAAATATTAATAGTATTTCTGGTTGGGGTAAGCATTTTAAAATCACTGTTTAATATCATTGTCTGTGATTTTGTTATGTGATAACCCCAAAATGGCAATCACATGAATATGTTTCATCTTTGCTAATGTGCACTCCCTTACATGTTTCTCTTGTTGTTTATTTTGCAATATGTATTCAAAATAGACATATAACCCTGGCTTATAAATATTTGGCATCATGGTGAATGGACAGAGGATGTGCAGTCATGGGCAGCATGACATCATCACTTTGTGCCTGCCACTACACACAGATGTGACTTGAAAAATGCCACTGGGGTTAACATTTTCACTCGGAGCATACTCGTCTCCATGAGGCTGGTCTCCATTCATGGAGCATGTATAATCTTATCCCATTGATCTGATATCGCAGGCAGGCATATTTTGACTCGACTGAGGATTATGTTGAATAGACAGGCAAATGGACAACTGTAACTCAAAATTCATTAAGAAGACCACTGACTGAAATCACCACAGAGACAGTTTTGAAGTTATCCTATCGAAATACATGCAGAGGCATTTCCTTCCTTAAAGAATATTAGATAACGTCAACTAAGAAAACTTAAGGCAATAACATATTAAATCAGTGTTGCACTTGTACTTACCTGAACACTTTCAGCGATGAAGACAATGGTACAGTGAATGTGTTCAATGCAGTGCGCATCATGAAGTAGTCCAGCATCTGCATTACTACTTTTAGCAACTGCATCTTCATAAACTCCCTGTGGCCACAGAGTTTTCTCCATGAGTAAGGGCGCCAGTTTCTCATCTTGGCTGGCAAATCCTGACTGGATATACCGAAATACAATCTTCTTCAAAGCAGACATTAATGCTTCTTGAAATTTGAAACCAGAGCACTTGACCAATGCACTCAACTGCTTTAAACATTCTTCCGGTAGTTCACTCCTGTATTTTTCTTCGAGGCCATCAAAAATGACATCAGCCACAATATCTTCTGTGAATTCATACACAGAAATGATTTGACATAGTCTAATTCTACTACATAATCCATCCACTTCCTTTACTCTGTTTGGGAACAAGGACTGCCATGTTTGTAGGAATTCACTCAAGTACTGACTTTTGTCACTGCCAGATACTGGGGTTCTGTTCAGTAAACTAAATGTCATTTGCAAATAATCTAAAAGTATTTGCATATTTGATGGACTTTTTTCTTTCACTTGAAGAATGGAATTCTTCAAATCTTTGTCAACAGGATCATGACCAACAGTCCTTGAAACACTTTCAAACAATTCATCTGTTTTATGCAATGATTCACCAGCAAAGTTTATCAATGGAAAACTTGATCCAATTTTGATCACTGGCTTGCTCAGTACACACTCATCAACAACCTGTGTTTCAATTTGGTACATGTCATAGTGTCTTTCTCTGCCATGCCCAAATTTTGTGCTTATCTGTGAGAATTTAAGAGTACTTGTCAAATCTGGCACTGGTATAACCTGTTTGGAATTGAGGTGTTGCAGTTGCACTTCAGGTACAACTGCAACCCCAGGTGACGTTTTGAGAAAGCTTATAGATAAGCTATTTGTAGACAAACACAAAGCTGCTGCGTCTGACAGAAAGTCATTCTGGATAGCTTGCAATGCCAACAGTAACTGCATCATAGGAGACTGTTTTGTCATCATTAAACAATCTTGAAGTAAGATGGTTTGATGAATTCTCTTTAATTCTGGCAAATGTTGATTGTAAGTCTTCAGATCATCATGATGATCTTTCAATGTATTCCAAGACTTCATGAAAGTGTCAAATTTCTTCTGCAACTCTGCCTTCTTGCTATCTGCATTCAGGAGCTGCTGTCGATGTGTATGAATGAAATCTTGAACTGTCACAGTCCTGCAGCTCATTCTTGTCAGCTTGTGACTACCAAATCTAATGACACACTTATGCCACTGTACAATTGGGATCAAATGCTGTAGAAGTGATATGTGTTTCAGTCTATCAAACAGCAATGCCATCATGGGAAATTCATGCACTTGCTTCAGAATGTGAAATTCCCTTTGCAAGTTCTCTGTGGTGGGAATTATATGATCTCTCATTAATCTTGGAAGTTTTGCCAATCTGTCTTCATCCCAAGGTATTTCAGCCAAGAGTAATTCATGCCTTGAAGCAGTGCTGTCAGAATGTCTAGCATGGTATTGTTTTGTTTCATCCTGAACAATTTGGAACCGTTTCTCCATGATCTTATCAATACATGTGGTAAATTCCTTCTCGTATGATTCACGTTCATCTCTGCTATGAAACTGAACATTATGTCTAGCAATGAGGGGCATGCAATCCTTGATGATAAAGTTCAACAGTTTTGACAGTTGAGAATCACCAAGTGCAGTCAAACGTTTCAAAGCACACCAGTGCACATGAAGATGATTTTCAATGTAGCTTGAAGGATCAACAGATTCTGGCAAGTGCATTGCTTTTGAAAGTTCTTCCTTAGTTGTAAACTTTAAAGCAAGTGATGCACAATAACAGCCATGTACAAATAACTGTAGGACCCGGAATGCAGCAGGAGACAGACTTCCCACAGATACATATTCACTTTTCAGGCATCCAACATCAACAAATATGTACCCTTGTCTGTCATGACCTGTACTCTCCATGGTTGAAATATGACACAAATCACTGTCTTGCAGAGGTTTTTCGCATATGCTGCACTGATGGTCTTCTATGGTCACATCATGGATTGTAACACTTTTACATGAACAGTTAGATCTGGCATACTTTGTCTTCTTTGTGACCAATGGGGCTAATGTATAGCAGTGCAAGTCTCCTTCTTTATAACCACATCCTGGAAGATAGATCTTTTGTAAATCTTTTGGAGCTTGTATACACCTCAGCCAAAATGGACTTTTTTGACTGACTGCTCCATAATTTGAATTAAAGGCAAGGACAGCGCATATCAAGTGCAAAATGCACATTGACAAATGGTGGTCTTCTGCTGATTTATTTGGATTGGTCTGTAACAACAGAAATGCAAAATCCTCCATTGTACACAAGTTTGTGAACATTTGTCGTTGATTGTCAAACAATCTGACATGACATTCTTTCCAGAACTCTTTCACTTTCTCGTTTCTTTCTGTATCAGTAATTCTTCGTACACTCTGAACAACATAGATTTTCTGAAGAGCAATAGCAAAGACACCATACACAATTTCAGGATTGGATTTTATGCTTTGAAGTATTTTCTTTAGTTGTGTGCTGTCTTTGGGTAATAAATCATATGCATCAAGAATCCGAGTATAGACATCCTGATAGGTCATTTCCATGGGACACAGTTCTAAAGCCAAGAATCTATGTTCATCTTTCATTTGAAATTCACTGACAAACGGCCACTCTGATGAATACTCACTGACAACTTCATCCAATTTCTTTAGGGCTGGGTCCTGAGTAATGACTTTCAAAAGGAAAGTTTGTAGGGACTTTGTTCTCATGTTTTTAAGTGAATCAGTATCAGATTCATCACAGCTGAAAATCCCATGAACCTTTTGAATGATGTGTGCATCCATTGCCATATTTTTGTTCAACTCAGAGGCAAGATGTATCAAAAAGTTTTTCAGGTAGGCCAGTGCAAATAAATGATGTAAGGTTAATCCATCTGATTTAAAGATTTTGTCACACTTTAACACTTTCTCTAGTGTGTCGCTGTCTAAGGGAAAGCTCTGGGGACAAAAGTTTGTTTGCAGAACATCAAGCAGGAGAGACAAGCTAACTCAGAATCAGGTTCCCCATTGCCTTTGAAAGTATCAATGCAATCCTCCAAACACTGTAATACAGGTGACTCCTCAACTACATTTTCCTCCCCAAGAATATCTGATTCGATTTCAATCAACATAGTCTGAAGATTTGTTGGTCCAAAGTAGTCAAGTGAAGACTCAAATATTGATAGATTCTGCAAAGATTCGAATGTCCAATCCAGCAAAGACTTTTGTGTGTCTGCATCCAAGCAGTTGCTGATATAAATAGAAAAGAAATGCTGTAGAACACTGCAAGGTACTGATCCTGTTTTTAACAGTTCCTCAGCTAACTCACAAACTATATTAAAGACAGTCCTACTTTCAAGTGTATCAGATTTCAGTGCTTGGCCAAATCTGTGCAGGTAACTCATTGGCAACTTGAATGGAAACAAGACAACATATGTGAAGTCACTGCACATTCTTAGTGATAGGAAGTCTTTTGACTCTGACACTTGTCCTGCAAGAGATAAAACCAGATTAACCCCATTTATCCATTTTTCTAAATCAAGTCTTGACAAGAGCTTTTCTGTAGGGATCAACTCTTGGCAGGCAAAACTCACTAAGGCAGTGTTAACATCTTCACAGTCATCTGCACATGGTTGTTCATCTACATTTGACAGTTTGTCTTTGATCATTTCACTTTCATCTTCATCAGAATTTGGTTTTTCTTCATATTGTATTTCATCAGGAGTTGGTGGCTTCAAATAGTCTTCCATCTGGTAACAGATTTCATCTCCACTTTGTGTTTCAGATTCAGATTCTAACTCTATATCCATTACATCCACCACACTGCTTGTGCGCTCAGCATCTAGCTGTTCTTCTGCATCCTCATCTTGGACATACTTTTCCAATGCACCATGTTCCTCTGAGCTACCTGAAGGTACTTCTTTCAAACCTTCATTTGCTTGTTTCTGTGAATCAGATAAAGTTGCATTGATAGAGAGGTTACTGCTTTGCAGAAAGTCAGCCATTTCTGTCTCTGTTAGGTCAAGGCACACATCAATTAGTTTGACCTCTGATTCGATGACTGGGCCATACAACCAACATGTGATATGCAAACTGCATACATCATATTCAAATGAATATCGTTTTCTTGTAAATCGTGACAAGATTGACCTCTCTGTTGCCTTTTCTCTCTGCTTTTCTGTCATTTGCAGTTTGATTCCTGAGAAGATGACATTACAAAAGTCATGAAAGTAGTCAGTAAACTGGTTTTCAGTGTAAGTATTTTCAAACATGTCCATTGCTGCCTGACTCACTGTGGGCTGGAATTGCATTGTCAATGTATCCTTGATTTCTTCATTAACTTCATCAATATCAAGGTCTGAATATTCAGCTCTGAAGGCATCCATGAAAGGTTCTTTCAAAGTTTCTATCTGATCAATGAACACTTTGCTGAAGGGGCACCTGAGCGAAAGTACACTGTCCAGAATGACGTAACACTCAGGACCCTCTGGTGGTGGAACTGATTCAGTATCAATCATAGTTTTATCATGTGTGAGGTTTAACCAGACCCCTCTTTTTCTGTCTTTGTCTTCAGTATTGCACCACAAAGTCACAGAATCCCAAGCACTTGCAGCTTCAATTTTGTAAACAAGGGCTGCTAATGGATGTTTTATACATGTTGAAACTTCATGTTCAAGAGCATCATGTAGGGTAAGAAAATTGTAGAGCTTTAGTCTATCACATGCTACATCAAGTTGCCAGCACTGAGATTCATCTGCATATGATTGTTCCTCTAATGTGGAAAACACCAATTCCTCCAGGACTTTCATCAATTTTGAATCACTCACTGTGGCATCAACTACATTCTTAAGACTCTCCAAACTCCTTGGTATGTCATGATAGTCAAGTAGGGTGAATGCCCAAAAGAGATGCTGCTTCAAAAAGGAGGTTATTGGGCGTCTGTCATGAATAAGATGTATCTTCCTTTTATGCAGTACGTCTTGAAGAGAGATCTCCCTATTGTCAAGGCTATCTATGAATGTCATATTCCATCCACTCAAAAAGTTTACAAAACTTAGAGTGTTTTCAGAATCATTTCTGTCCATGTGCATAACAATCATGACATGTTTTGGGTCTTTGGGTCTTTTTGTGGATATGAAATCAGCCTGTTCTCGGTCTGCAACAGATTTCATCAAGAGAATATTTTCCTGATCTGTACTTGCTGAGCACTGAATAACAAGCCATGTCTTGTAAGGGTCATTCCAAAAACTCCCTATTCTGGTACAAAGTTGCTTTTCAGATTTGAAAGCACCAAGCTTTTCACTTTGAATAACAGCTGTACTCATCTCCACACATGCACTAACATTTGTGTGAAGATTGCTGTGAGTAAAGATTATTTCCTTCAAACAACATTCACTGTCTTCAAGTCTTGCATTCAGAAAATGTGCCAAACCATAGTGAACAGGCAAATGAAAGAACATGTCCTGCAGTTCTTGTACTTCATTAGGGTCTTTCTTTTGAAGTTCACTCAAATCCATTCGCACTACTGATTCTGGAGAACACATTGTCAGCATCATTCTTTTGCACATGTTCATATGATCAGTGGAGTCAGGTTCATTGTTCTGTTTTGAATATACAAAATGAACAAGTGAAGCAACCATGTCTGGGTTGTCTATGGGAATAACATCACACCTTGTAAATGTATGCCCTTGTATACTTGCAATTTCACTGACCCAGTCTTCTAAAACTGACACAGCCTTCATTTCAGTTGTTGACAGTAATTCAGTCAGTTTCATATACTGTTTTTCAAATCTGTTCAAAAATGGTAGGTCTGATAGATCTAGTTTGTCCTCCTCTACCAACACAATGCATCGGAAGTCATCATGCACATGACACAATGGGTTGCTGTAAGCTCCAAGTGCAATGCGGCAATTCTTCTTTGAGCCTACAATTGTGTAATTCTGGTTGAGCATGTCATACAGACTACCATATATATTCTCCAAATCCTTCAAAATCAGTACCACCCCTTGCTCCATACACAGTATGATATTGCTCAAAATACGATAATTGTAGTCATCTGTTAAATCCTCTTCAAAATGACTACCAAGGATTGACACAAACTTTCTGTTCTTTTCAGTTAGCAAATCTTCAATTATGCTCAAAGCAGATTCTCCTCTTGTTGACAAAAGTAAATGACGTGCAGATTTATCATTGATGTTTTCAGCTACAAGTTCTAACACTGACGGAATGTCTTCCACCTCAGGGAAGTTGACAGAAAGCAACTTCTCCAAATGCTTTCTGTATACTGTCAGAACAGAGTGGATTTCACTGGACAGTCCCCCAAAGTTACGCAGCAATCCTTTCGTAATGATTCGTAACTGGACACTTGAATCAACAGAGTCATGGTCAGATAAGGCACTGAATTCCTTTGAAACATATTTCACAAGTGAATAGAAGTCTCGAAGACCATGGAAATTCTTAAATGTCTGTTCTCCTGTATACTGCAAATAAGCATTTGCAATTGCTTGAACAAGATCTTCATTAATTTTTCTGTCAAAGTGTTCTGATGGGTGCAGTGATGACAGACTCATTCTCTTCTGATTATCTGATACACTAGTCTCACTGATAGAAATTCCTGTAAGATATAGCTCTTTAGCGTCCATGTCAGGTCTTGAGAGATGGATAGCTCTATTCATCTTAGCTGCATCAAGAGCCCAGTTGGAAATACCAACAACAGCAACATTTGGAAGCTCTGTTTCCCCAGGTTCTAACAAACTATGAAGAACTTTTAGGGGATTAAATCTTGACATCTCTGCAAGTCCAATTTCATCCAAAATGACAACAGGTAGAACACTGTTGTCTTTGTCATTCTCTTTGTATTTTTCAGCTTTAGCAAATACCTTGAGGATACCGTCAGAGGTAGATGATTCAGATCCTTGGTATGACACACAGAACAACTGAGGCAAACTCTGGAAATATGGATCTTTTGAGTCTTTCCCCCTCAAGTTACTCTTAATCAGCTGCAGAGACAAAGATTTACTACAACCAGGTTTCCCTACAACAAACACAGGAATGTGATTAAGGATACAGACCAAAATGACAAATACATTTTCCTGGAGAGCTGTGTTTTTAGCAGTACCTTGGGGTAATTCCATTCTATTGAGAATGTCTCGTTGTTCACTTTGGATGATAGTTATGATGTCATGCTCAGTTATACTGACAAGATGTTTAGCAAAGATCATTGCAATTTGTTGTCTGTAGGTCTGTCTGCTACATGTGTCTGGTAGCCGAGAGTGGTATGAATGTGCTAATGCTAAGACCACAGAGGACCTTTCCATCTGAAAACTCAAAGGAAAGCATTTCTCCTTTAATTTTTCCTTCTCTTTCAATGTCTTTTTAAACCAGTCAATCAACTTCCGACATCTACTCACATCACGAAGACTAACACATGATCCTGAGTGTTCCCTTTCACGGATAAAGCTCTGAGACATAACCAACAGTTCAACTACACAATTTTGTAAACCCCGCTGAACACAGCCAGTTATCATGCGCTTTATGTATGCCTTTTCATCGCTGTCACTCAGACTGCCATAATCCCATACAAAATCCACCATACTTTCTGGAAGAGGATTCACCCTGTACACTAGTCTAGACCTTTCATCAGCTTGCACTTTAGTCTCAAGTCCCGCAGTGAAAATACTCTGATCACTTCTTATCTTGTATGGATTACATGCTGCCATGACAACAAGATTGGGAGCAAGCCTCATACCATGGCATGTGTGATGGCAAAGAATTGCATTGATTAAACCAAGGTGGTTGCAAGTGTTGATTTCATCTAGAAACAGCCAAACTACGTCATCCAAGGAGTTCAAAGCTGTTTCATTCACTTCCAAAACCGTCTAATAATCTCATCTTCTACAATCCCGGCATGTATGTTCTGTATCTTTAGATCTACTCCACAGATCACAGACAAATATCGGATCAAACTTGTTTTCCACACCCAGTTTCCCCATGATGATGACAGGAACATGAGCCCTCGTTAAGTAGTATGATTAGTATCATTTTCAATAGATTGTCAGGTGTCAGAGCATAAGATGAACTCATGTGATTCTTAACCTTATCAGATGTTGCTCCAGGTTTGAATCTGGCAATTCGTTGCAACATATCTTGAAGTTCTGTTTGACTTAGTTTTGAGAACTCAGGCATAGCAGCTTTCACTTGTGTTTCAAAGAGTGTTTTCACATGTACAGGTACCAAACTTTTGTTCCTGTAAAGAGCAGAAAGTGTTTGAATGTCTTGATTGTGAAATGCAATCAGTAAATGATTACTTTCCTCCCACTGTATCATGGCTTCTACACGTTTTGTCATTGCTGAAGCTGAAGCAGAAGTAGCTACTAGATTTTCCACACTCTGATTGATATCAGCAGATTGACTCATTGTTAGAACACTGGCTGTCTGATCTTCCCGACATGCATGAACAGATCTTGTAG
Source organism: Haliotis rubra (assembly GCF_003918875.1). Lineage (NCBI taxonomy): Eukaryota > Metazoa > Mollusca > Gastropoda > Lepetellida > Haliotidae > Haliotis > Haliotis rubra. The sequence continues at coordinate 51,063 of NW_025765152.1, read as the reverse complement.
CAAATTCCCTTGACACATCAAGGAGAGCCCTGAACAACTGACTCTTAACATCTTTTAAATGTGCATCTCCACCAAGCATTCCAGATATGTTTGTTGTCCTGAAGAAGTAACTGCATGAAAACTTTTTCAATTGATCCGACAACACATTTAAAAATGTTCTCACGAGAGTGAAGGACATATCTGTTCCACTTGAAAAATACTTCTTGAGCATTTCTGTACACTTTTCCTGTGGCAAGGGCCTGCATGCAGCTTCACCGGTAAAGTACAAGTCAGTGGTGTCCAGTTTTCCACAGTCATACGCTTGCAAGTAGTGACAGACAACTTGCAAAGGGCTGCATGTTTCATTGCTTACACAAAAATTAGCATAATTTTGCCATTTGAGCACTTCTCTTCTGAAACACAAAACTGTATTTAATGAGTTTCTAAGACTGTTACTGATAGTGTTTGCTACCTCAATACAAATTGTTTTTGTTGTGAGTTTCACTAGATCAGATCCATGGGAAACAAAACCTAGCACTATCAACTGAGTGAGAAGCAGATCCACGTCCTTGGGTTTAGAAAGCATTCCAATATCAATGTGAAGCAGATCTGATGATGTCAAATCAATGTCGGACATCTTTTCACAAGTTCTTTTGGGGTCATTTCTCCACTGACATGCAATGAGCAGACTCTCTTTTGTTTTGACCATGCCAGTTGCTGGATATATTCTGATTTTCCTTGACCTGGGACATCTGATAAGACAGTGACAACATCTGGCCATAATGTTTGAAGACATTCTTCCATTGCTGATTGTGACATTGGCTGCACTTGATGAACATTTTCTCCAAAATGATCTAAAAAGGGGTGATGAGCATTTCCTCTACATATTATTGCCAGCAGGTAAGACTCTTCCTCCATTGTTTCAAGTATATCAACAAGCCTAAATTGAAGTTCACTTGACAGATTTTCAACACAGACAATGGAGAAGAGCTGATTTGGTTTCTTTTCCCTTTTGCACCTAGACACCTTCAGTATGAGAAGTTCAATGTCTTCCCAAAGTGTATCCTCTTGACAGAAAAGTACTTGGCTTGACATTGGTAAACATCTAGTTGTGTTTTTGTACAAAGCTAACAGAGTTGGTACAGCAAGGTCACTATCATCATTCAAACCCACTAGAAATAATTCACCTTCCTGAACTGCGTCAGCGACCCTTCCAGATTTAGTATCAGGAAATGGAGTCAACATTGTTGTTTTACCTTGAAACAAGATCTCTAACGTTTTTCCAACACTTTTCAGTCCAAAGGCATCATGTCCTATATCCTCCTGAACGTGGGAATATATGTCATTTCCTCCTGATAAATGTTTTAAGTCATAACCAGTAAAGGACAAAAGATCGGATATTTCTGTATCCACTTTACTGTGTATTGCTTTGAAGTGATTTTCAATTTGACGCAATTGTTCAGGATAAAAAAAGTTGAGCCAATAATATTGGTTTCTACTATCTCTTAATGCACTTTGCCAATTCACTAGTGTATTGCCATATTCAGTGGCACATTGCTGCAGATCTATTATGTTCAATGACACTGTGTATTTATCAGGATATTCTGGATGACCTGACTGACAGAGTTCAGTCAAAATTGAAACAATATTCATGGCATCATCAACAGACTGCTTAAATACTTCAAAATCTTCTTTGATCTTGTCCTGTTTTTTGGCTTTGCCTTTCTCTTTCACATCTGTATTCATTAACATAACTCTGCTTCTCAAGTCACTAATGTCAGAGTGTGTATGAGTCCTTGTTGTGTTGTGACTCCTATACTTCAGATTTAAATCACATCCAGACTGGGATAACGTAAATACATACTTTGATCCTTGCTGGACAGCTTTCTTGACAATTTCTTTCGTAACTTCACCCCTGTTGGCAACATTATGAAAAAGAGCCTTTAGGCTGTGAAGGTGGGTGTTACACTCAGAAATCTTTTGATCCAGGTTGGTTATTTTTGAATCAGTCAGTGACTTCTGCAGCATTGTCAACACATGTTTCACTTCTGAATGGGGAGTTTCCCTAAGTATTGGGCTGAGAAATCTTTTCACATTTATCAGAGCAGACACAGTTGATTCTTGCACAGACTGTTCTGAGTGCTCCTCCACAGCATCAATTAGGTTACGCAGATCTTCCAAGGCGGTCTCTCGAAGAAAGTCTACAAGAAAAGATGATTTTGAAAGTTCCTCCAAAATGTTTGAAAGTTCACCTTGAAGTATCTCATTTATCTGACTCAATATGTTTCCAGTCTCAAACAGCTGTCTCAGTGTTAGGTCATCCAAATTATTTTCTTCAAGTGATGTAAATGCTTGCACAGATTCTGCAAATGTTTCCTCCAATTCCTGTAAGTGAAGTATTTTCAACACCTTCCTCAATATTTCAACTCTAGCAGAATACTCAAAGTATTTGTCAAACATGTGAACTGCTTTCTTAACCCAAACTTGTAACTTCCTGTCAAAATGACATTCTGCTACTGACTGTTCAGAAACACTGTCATCAACATCAAGCAGGGGTCGCATGTCACCTATTCTTTGATCAGAGCCATCAAAAAGGGGCCTCCACATATTTTCATAGTCTCTTATACATTCAGAAGCAAGCATTCCCATCACCTTCACAGTTACATAAGGGTTATCATCTTCAATTCTGTCTTCTCCAAACAGCTGGCAAATGTCGTCTTCTGGATTTGAAGGCATAACTGTTTCTAAAATATCAGGAATTGATAACCATTGGTTTATCACTGTTTTAGAGATTTTCCAAAAACTTTGTGACTTTGAAACATTGAAAATATGATCACTAGACCTCAGGATATCACAGAAAGGGCCCCAAAATGAATGATCAAGAAGAGCTGATACAACTACTGATCCCGCCTGTACTTCTTTGTGCATTTCCTGAAACATTTTAACTGCAATTTTTAAATCAGGCCATTTTCCCCAAAAGAGATGTTTAAGTTTGTTCAAAATATTAGTAATGAATTCGTCATCATGTTCTGCCCTTTTCCTAGCTTCGGGTAACAGTGACAGTGCCTTATCCAAGTCTTCTTTCTTGCAGACTGTACCAGAAACTAAAAGCAGTTTGGTACACTTAGAATAGCCATCTTTCACTACTGCATGTAATTTCTTTGAAAATATGAGGGACAATGTGTTAGAACACAACTTTTGTGCCATCTGGGCAGAAGCCCTACAAGCTTTTCCAAGGACAACATTTGTATTCAGGAATTCATATTGCTCCGCCATTTCCAGAAGGTTTGTCCAGAACTCCGCATTTTTTAACATCTGAAGAAAGCAGGTTTCATCATTCTTTGTTTCCAGTAAGCCACGTTTTTCGATGCATTTCACCAGCATCTTTTCATACAATCTGAAAAAATATGCAAAATTAATACAATGTAATATTCTATACAAAAAACGAAACTTCACATGAGTTACTTTATGTTCCAAACATACCCATATACAAAATGTGTTACAACTGGATAAATCTGGCTTATGAGCGGACACTAAAAGAGGATTAAGCATTAGTACTGTACCTGATCTGATGCTGATAACTTGTGTTACCAGCATCCCAACATGACGGCAGGTAAGATTGTTTGGCGATTTTTTCCCTCAAATAAGCAGTCTTCCTATGTGTATACAATCAAAATTTCTTAGCACACTTATAAACCTTGATGGTGTTGTTATAGGGACTTATTCAGGACAGCCTTCGTCCAAATATTTAAAAAGTAAAAACTATGTACTCAAGACATGTGAGACTTTATTGTAATTATTTATATGATACTAATCTGTACTCTATGCAATCCTTATCACTTCCGCATTGTACATTGACTTGTCAGGCAATTAATTACTGTATATGACATTTATAGCCCTAATTGGTCATCCCCTTTGGCCGTGTCTGCCATCACATCAACTGGTCAAGGAAGTGCAATTGTTTTTCTGTCTGTCCATTTTTGAGTCGTCGCCTGTCCATTGTCGTCAAAAACTGTATATATATTCTTACATCTACAAGCATATTGAATAAAAACAAAACGAGTCCGGTATTCCGATTGCTTGTGTATGACGTCCGCGAGCAGGATAATGCCGCTCGTAGGAAACACCCTGGGGTTGGCAGGTACTCCGCTCACCTCATTTATGTCTTGTATATTTGTTTGTTATGTAACTACAGAAGTTTGAACTCAATGTATTCCTTTGTCTTGTCAACGTATTGTACGTACACTTCGTCTTAATTCCGAGCTAGTTCCCCACGCACTGACAGTGTGAATACATTGAATGCACTGGATTTACTTATCAATACAGGTTATTGATCAACTCAATCTGTTGATGTAATGTCTGACAGGTCACGTAAACACGTGTTTCACGTGCATGACCTCGGATCAGATTTACTGTGGATGTCGAGTCTGTAAACCTTGAGGGAACATCTCAAAACTCAAAACAGCACTCATTGTGTTCCTCCAGTGTCTGGCAGGACAGGTAGCAGCTGCTTTTTTTCTTTGGGCTACTTGGGACATGGGCGGGTCATTTATGAAATTTATGGATCCATCCAGACCAGATATACATGAACCTTAAAAGTAAGAATTTCCTATCTAGACCATGTGGTACATTGATCAACATTGTGGTACTTCTTGTTCTTCCTGATAGTGTAAGTACCTCTAAAAACCCTGTCAACCCTGCATAAAGCTCCCAGATTATCGTATTAATGAAAGGACCTCTCATTTCAGATGTCGTAAAATATGCAATTACTGTTATTGCCATACAGTCATGGAGTTACTTCATACAATTCAGCACAAATTGTCTGAACCAGCAGCTGTCTAATATGATATTTTGTAGACATATTTTAATGTAGCTTAGTACCTTTAAAATCAACTCTGTACTTATCCCTACCCTCAAAAAACGAGCTCTCCAAGAAGACGGAATAATCAGGAACTCAAATTACATCAAAGTGAAAAACATGCTGAAATTACATTTCTGAGCATACCTGCATCGTACATTCGTTGAATTTTCCGCAGTGGGACAGGTAAATTAGTAATGATACCACATAAACAATGTTTTCATCCCTAGGGACCTTTACACTTGGTAAACATGTTGTATTTTATAATTTTTATATTAAAACTAACAACACTAACACAATATTCTTCAGTTACCATCATCCTTCACCCTGCATTACCGACATCCTAACACGATTTTTAAAATGCATATTCTTCAACACACAGGGATCAATAAGACAAGAGTCATCAGAAGATGACATATCCCCCCGACCCCCACATATTTGAAAGAACAAATTATCTGACAGTTACTTAAAGTCCAGCTTGATTTTTTTTTAGACTAAGTCAAAATCGTTTCCATGGAAATCATGACTAATATAAATGCCAAAAATCTGTAAATAGCAAAAGGCACCATTTCAAAATTTGCCTAATATATCTGCCAAGTTCTGTTGAAAGATGAATGCTTGAGGAAACAAAGCTTTTCAAGTTGTGCTCGAATACACAAAATCTGCAAATAAAAGCCCACCCCTCCCCAAGTTTTGGGACTAAGTCCGAATCGTTTCCATGGAAATCGAGAAAATAATAAATCACAAAAAACTGCAAATAGCAAAAGGCACCACTTTGGCATCTGCCTCACATATATGCCAAGTTTTGCTGAAAGATATTAAGAAGATATTACAGGCCGGGGGGATAAAAATGTAGTGCATTCAATGTATTTACACCATCAAAGTTTATCAGTGTGCTAAATAATTGTGATTGTATACACGTGTAAGACTGTTAATTCGAGGGAAATAATCGCCAAGCGATCTTACCTGTCACCATGTTGGGATGCTGGTAATGCACGTTACCAGACTCACCTAAGGTACATAGATTAGGGTGTGGTGCACCCTCAACAGTCAAAAGCAGCATGATGGGGGTGACTTTTTTATTTCATAGACACTAGCCAACTTGTTCAATACTGTGTATGGACCCCTCTCGCATTCACAACAGCAAGGCAACATTGTCGCATTGACTGCCTAACACCTGTGAACACAGCATGAGACAACCTGCAACATTGCTGTATCAACATGGACTTAACATTCTGAGATGTCTCAAGGCATGAAGACTTCTTTCTAGAGCATCCCATGCGTGTTCGATGGGACTGAGATCAGGTGATCTTGATGGGCACTTTATGATGTCAATACTAGCATTTTGCAGGAACTTTGGTGTCAAAATTGGTGTGTGTGGTGTTGCATTGTCATTGCTTAACGCCTCATCAGCAATTTTCCAACTATTTATGGCGATGAAATGTTGAAACTGGAGGCCTTGATCAAGAGCAGTCATGAACAGACTTAGGATTGATATTCACTGCTCAGACACCATGCTCATTCTCTTCTGTTGGCAAATAGCAGCACACTAGTAAAACCTGATTTATAACCCCATTTCCATTTCCAGAAGTTCAGTATGTGTAATGTCTATAAACCAATTTTATTCACTAGCAACACACTGTTCTAGTAAGTGTTTTACATAAAGTAACACATGTGAAGTACTGTTTTTGTTCAGACATAACTGTAGATAACCAAGGATCAGAAAAATGATTTGTAGACATTGGTTGACTTAAGTAAAGCTTACACTTTCATCTCTTATTACTATTGTTCTTTTGGTCAAAAAACATTGTTATCCTTGGGATTGTTTCATATGCTGTGACTATTATTACTAGGTATATTTGCCTTGTAAATTGTAATTCAACTCCTCAAACATTATCTTCCAATAAACCTGTGATATCGTTTAAAAAATACCCAATAATATAAAACATGAAATTTGACTTCAATCATCTGAAGAAGAAAAAAGTATCTGAATATATTATTTTTTCCATTAGTAATATATTGTAATATCATCTTATTTTAACTGTAGGTTTTGCTCTATAAATGTAAAAAAAGGACAAACATAACCAGGGTTATTTGGTAGCCCACTGGTTTATTGTCAGACACTTTTTACAATTTGACCTGTCACTGTTAAGGTTTTGTGCTGTCCACCTATTTCAATCGGAAAACAAGAATGTTGACAAGAAATTTGATTTAGGAGGAGGAGATAATGAGAGAAAGAGGAGGGAAAGAAAGATAGGGCAAGAGAAGAAGGGAATAATGAAGGGGGTGGTTTGGAAAGCTGGCCAGTGTTGGGGAAGAGGTGGTCTGGTAATAGTTTTTGCTCTCCCTTGGAAAGGTTTAGCCTTAGTATTTGCATTGTGAAATCGGGCCAGTAGACTATGCTTGTTTAGGAGACATTTAAAACTGATACTTTCTTTTGAGAAGTCATTGCTCGAAAAATATTCTTACATTAAGCAGTCGACGAAAGGAAAAAAATCAGCAAATTTACAAAGAATGTGCAGATTTGCAAACATCAACCAATCAGAGGGCTTGCTTCGACCACACCCCAATTTTGTCAGGACATATCACCATCCATTTGTGTCAAGATCGTTTAGTTGAATGTCAAAATCGGGTTTCAATCGACTTGCAGAAATAACAATAAAGAATTGGTAGGTGCCATGAGTGGTGATCGATAGGCCAATCATCCATGATTATGTTTACATAAAGTTTTAATCGATTGCATGCGATGGCAGCGTAGCGATCGGCAAAGCAGGCGGGTGGGGTACACCGAAGTGTCCGGCCTTGTCATAATGTATTGTACTGTGAGGCATTTCGAGTCGGGGGTCATCTCAAATTGATTTTTTTCTCAAAATCTTTAATCCTCGCAAGACACAAGGGCCTGTGGTATGCACTAGGTCCACAGATGAATGTACATGCCATCTGTATGAAAGAGGAGTTTTGAAGAGAAAACCACCAGAATACTGCCAAACAATGGGAAGGATTGCATCGTCCAAAACCAATCATAACAATAAATCTTAAAATAGCCACTGGTTAACTAATACTTACTTTGAATAGTTTCTGCTTTGTGAATATCCAATCCAGGATGAAGTTCCAGCTTTAGATAGAATTATACCTATCATAACCGCCTGTTTTCCTTCTAACAGATAAGTCTGTAAATGTTCAGCAAAAACTTCCTGGCAGTGTGAATCTTCTTCAAAATCTGTTTCCAGTAACTTGTCAACTAAGCTTTGCACATTTTTTGTCTTCAAGAACATAAATGCTCTCTCTTTCAAACACTTGACAAGCATACAATTGCATGAAACACAATCTGCAGACAAAGCCCAGCCCAGATATTCATAGACATGTGGTAAATCATCAATTGGTCTGACATATCGGCTATCGCTACAGTGTAACTGAATAGCTTTTTCAAACCATTTCTGGGTCAATTCAGAAAGGATATCTTCGCCACAACCATCCAAAAAGTCATGTTTCAACATCTCTTTGAACAAGGAGTGCAACTTTTTGTTGTCTGACACTGCCAGTAATTTCATCACTTCAACACGAGAGGAAGGTTCAACAAAGAGATTGTCTGCAAGCAAAAGTGTCTGTAATTTGTGGCAGTCAAAATCACGAGTCTTGTGGGTGTTTTCACACATACCATTCACTTTCTGTTCCATACATCTGGCAATATCTCCTTTAACTTTTTCCCATTTGGAAAGCACTTCATGGAGCACAACCATCTGCCCAATGTTTCTTGTCTTCATTAGAGAAGAGCATTCATTCTCCACTTTCATACGAATGATAGTCTGGGTATCTGTTTTGAAAAAGCTTACATTTTCTTCCTCTGCCAGGGCAAATTCCAACGGTAAGTGCTGTAGCAATCTCTCAAAGAACTGGCAATATGAGGGTTCATCATCTGTGCTCACAAGACTGTATGTTCCTCTGAGAACCGATCTCACATGTTCATTGTCATGTACCTTGAATGTATTGGTTGAAATAGATTTCTGCAACAGCTTGGAGAAATATTCAGGTGAAAACAGATGAAAGCAGTATTCCAGTACAGTGAAGAAGTGGCATGGACTTTTAGGAAATGCAACTTGACACAAACTTTCTGCAATCCTCTTGAAAGCTGACATCATTGTGCTTGGTATGTCCTTCACAGAAATTTCCTTAAAACCTTTCAGAATTAACTGACAGATGGTTGGTGTAACCCATTGTGAACGCCTGATGCAATCTTGATTCACAGAGAGTTTACTATAAACATACCCCAGGGCACTCAAGCTGTCAGGTGACATGCCGTGTATTACAGGTTCAAAAAGGTTTTTCATCAACTTGAAGATTGATTCAATATCGCTACAGTCCTTAAATATATTCTTTGTAAGATCTTCAATTTGCATGAGAGCATCTTTATATCCATATTCCAAGATATTCAGTAAAATGTGACTAACATGACCACAAAAACCTTCTTCATAGTCAGAGAGGCCTTCAATGCAACGGAATATGTTATTTGTTCCCATTTCACGCCAAGCACACTCTCTCTTGTAAATTATGAGTGGTAGCCATGGAATACAATGGTGTATTATGATTCTACAAAAATGTTCATCAACATTTGGAGGAAAGTCTACCTTCCCACTGGTCCACATATTTTCGTCCAAAGATGTCATTCTTACCAAACCATATCCACAAAGTTTAGGTGAAAACTCAGCTAACACATCTTTGATATGTTTCTTTTTCACTTCACTGGCAGGAATGTAGAGAAGTACTTCTTTCTTGAGAATCTGAATAATCACACAAAGAGGTATTTAAAATATAATTGCATAATTCTACTTTGGTTCACTTTTTATGATGTACACAAAAGCAAAAGACTTTTCAAAAGAGGTATTTCAAATATAATTGTTTAGCTCACTTTTTATGAAGTACCTGTGATGATACCTGTATTTAATTATTGCAAATTACTAACATTTTAGATTTTACCTAAACTCAAATGTGTTTTCAGAAGTCATCTGTTTTAAAGTGTCTTCATGTACTTACATATTTTTGGGGGCAAATGCTTAAGACAGTTCATGGTCCTTTCATAACAAGAATAACAGTTCTGCAGCTATGTACCTAAGTATTAACGGGTATTTGTTTCAAATCAACATTAGGCATTCAGCTTGAACAGAAATTGTATGATTAGAAAGCAGAACTACTTCAGTTATCATATTCCAGATATGTAGGCCACTGGCTCTTGTACATTTCAATAAACATTTTAAGTTAAAAAACTTTACATATTCACACCTTTACATCTTACGTTACACAACAGTGCCAGATAAAATGTATTTAAAAAAAATAAATATCATTCATACTTATCCTGACTTACACTAATCGCTTATCTTAACATTTGAGTCAGGATAAGCATAAATGATATTTTTATCCCCCAAAATACATATTTTATCTTATATATACTGAGACACTTTGAAAACGCATATGAGAAAAAATAAAACAAGACATGGGATGAAATAAAATGTTATTATTTATAAAAAGCACATTAATAAGCATTCAGTCTGTTGAAGAAAAAAATAAATGAAATCTTGTCAACAGGACATGCACAGCGTCTTCGAAACTGAGGTGCGTGCGTGCGTGTGCACACACACACACACACACACACACACACCTGTTAACTCGCCTATCAAGTTCATCCCTCAAGTGTTCAATTGGGCTAAGTCTGGTGAATAAGCAGGCCAGTCCATCACGATGATTCCAGTTTGCTGAAGGAAGACTTGTGTCATAGGGGGCGTGCATTGTCATGCTGGAATATCAACTGACGTCATTGGTTACGGCGCAGCAAAGGAACGACTTTAGGCCTAACAATTTCATCCACATAGCACTCTGCTGTGAGATTGCCCTGAATAACTTGAAGATCGCCTGAAACAAGCATTTATTGCACCCCAAACCATCACACTGCCACTGCCAAATTAAACTCACAGTCTGACACATGCATTGGCATGGTTCACCATGTCACCAATAAACAATTGTACGAAAGAAAAGCCGTGAACAACATCCATACTGCTGTACAAATCGATGGTGGGCCTGACGGTGTCAGGGCTGCAATATGGTACCACAATAGGGGCACCAGGATCGTAAGCCTTTGTGTCTCATGCGCATTCTGAGTGTAATAGGGTGGATTCATCTCCCATGTCTGCCAATTGTGTTCGCTGCTGCTGCCGCTGTTGCAGTTGCCATCCTGAAGCGATCGTGGAGGTGCTCCAGTCAAATTGTAAGTCTGATATATCTGCCAATTTTTGTAGAAAGATATTGAACGGTTTTCTGGAAACAAAGCCCACCTCTCCCTTTTGAGACTAAGTCCGAATTGTTTCCATGGAAACCGGGAAAAATACAAATGCCAAAAATTTGCAAATAACAAAAGGTAGCACTTTGGGATCTGCCTCATATATCTGCCAAATTTGCAGAAATATATTGAACAGTTTTTGAGATGTGCTCTGGAAACGAAGCCAATCCCTCCCTTTTGAAACTAAGTCCAAAACGTTTCCATGGAAACCACACAAAATATAAATGACAAAAACCTGTAAATAGCCAAAGGCACCACTTTAGGTTCTGTTTGATACCTCTACCAATTTTTGTGGAAAAATATTGTACATTTTTTTAAATTATGCTCTGGAAACAAAATGATTACAGACGGACCAACGGATGCACGGACGGAGTCCATTTTAATACCCCCTGCAAAATGCGTCGCGGGGGATAAAAATGAGCATGTATTTGTGAATCACCATCAAATGCTGCAAGGAGTCCCTGCTGTATCACCAACACATGTAAATGCATGAGAACTGCATAGACTGACACTTAGTTTCTGAATATTTAGAATTTTGATAGAAACAATATACAGTGGAAGCCCTCTAAACCGGCATTTGTTGGGACCGGCAAGAAATTCCGGTATAGAGGGCATGCCAGTTTAGAGAACTTTTCCCTTTTATACCTGAGAATGATCTTCTGCGTAAAATACGACTGAACAACGTGTTGATAGTCATCATATTCATTTTGCATCAATAAAGATAACATCAGAAAATTGAAATTGTTGATTCAGTTGTTCTAGCCAATCGCTATTGTTGGTTAATGTAATTAACTAGGTTTATAACAACGGGAAGACCAACAAATATCCAACTTCTTATTACGTACTGTTTTCCTTGATATGCTTTGTTACCATTCACATGGTTTATAAATGTGTGTTGTTTGTACATACAGCCCATCACGTGTACATCTAGTATAGAATATTAATTATTTGTATTACGCGCCATTCATGGTTAGTTATCTTGTTTATCCCTGAAGGGCGACTAGACACGTTTTAATGTACACCATATACTGGGGTGAACAAATATTGACATACCACTATTATTTTATCACCATTGTCGCTACGCCAAATATTCCTTGTTTACATAGCAGGCGGGTCAGTCCCACTTCATCTCCTTTTAAGGAGCCAGTCTATTTTATTTAATGCACAGGTTATTTCGGCTCATGCGCGGTTGTCTGAAATTCTACTTCCAGTCATGCGCAGTTACTAGCGATAGTTAAGCCATGCTGGTATTGTTTATGCTGTGAGTGGAAAGTTGAAAAGTTCTGTGGCGAAAAGTTTTATTATCGAGGTGATTAGACTTTTAGCGTGTCGATTGATCCGTCATGCCTCCAGCAAGGCGAAGGAAATCTGGCGTTGACCACGATCACACGTCCTGTTCCAACAGCAAACAATCGTGACACGACCGAAGGCGTTGGAGAGCAAGACAACCATGGAACCCGAAGCCGAAGAGCCAGAGGCGAGTAGTTCCAGACGTCGTTACGCCGATATCACCGTGAACAATCGACCGTACTCAACTCTCCCAAGGAATTGGTCCATTGAGAGGATTACGAACTATATCGAGCAGATGTTGGGAATACGACGCCCGCAAGGTCTTTCTCGGAAGCAGTATCAAGAGCTGTACTCTATTAACGTGGCCAATCACAGTCGCGAGGTCAGACAGGTCAGCGAGTCAAGGCATTATGGAACCAGAACCACGCGGAAACGACAATATGGCGACATTACTGACCACTGTTCAGCAATTGCAACAACAGGTAGCCCGTCTAACTGACAAAGTGGATAATAGGAATTCCAACCAGTCGCAAGCCATACAACAACCACAGCAAGAAAGTGACCACAGGTTATATCAAGACCATGTTGCACGGAATACCCGGGCCCAGTCAGGAACCACTTTATTCTCTGCAAGATTTGCTCCTGATGACCCCATGTCTACAAGAGGAAGCTTGCCAACACAAGTGAACAACCACAACCTGCTTGGCATGCGGAGGTCGAGATAGTGTCGCCAGCTGAGGAAACAGATCTGGGAGGGTAAGGATGTAAATCTAGCTCTCCTTATGATCCCAGATGAGATGTCCACTACAGCCCGCTCATTTGCCTTTAATGACACACCAATGCTACTTAAACCCCAGGTTGATGCCAGGATGACTATGCCTCTTACCATCAGCATGTTCGTCACTGCATTTGGCAGATATAAAAACATCATGTGTATCAGGTGGCCACAGAGGGACAAGGAGCTGGACAGGTATGAACGTAATATCCTGGAGATGCATGCCCAGTACGAAAATCAACTTTTTTACCAATATCACCGGAAGTTCTCCGCAAAAGCTGCTGCCCTGCTCGAACAACAAAACTGGAAAGTGGACTGGAGTAAGATAGATGATGACCTGTACAGAGTGATTTTCACAGGTCAGCGAGTCAAGGCATGTCAGCTCTGTCAAGATATTGGCCACATGACAGAATTCTGTTCTATGGTGATCACCAATCCTCCCAACCAAGCGAACAGATGGGCCACCAGCACAGGCCAACAGAAATACCCTGATCTACAAGAGAAGACATCTGCAATGGAGCGGCGTTCTGCAGACCGATATGGACGACCCATCATCATATATCAAGGAGTACCAATATGCAATAACTACAACACAGATCGATGTGTACATGTCAGTTGCAAATTTAGACACATCTGCCTCCGCGTCATAAATCACATGCCCAGTTCAAGTGTTACCAGAACAGAGAGTCGGACAAGAAGGCAAGTTCCCCAGAACATAGACAAAGAGACAGGAGAGGAAACCGCGACAAGTGACTACAGGTGCACCCCATCCCCATCAATGTCAAGTGTTAGCGGATAAACTTATTGACTGTGGTCGAGTTCAGTTCGTCAATAATCTTGTTCATGGCTTGACTTATGGCTTTATGACTGGAATTGTGGCCCCACCTATTCACACCAAGATTTGTCGAAACCTATTATCGGCTAGTTGTAATCCTGAAGATACCTCTACTCTCCTGCAGAAAGAACTAGGAAAAGGTTTTTGATTGGACCATTTCTACAGCCACCATTTCTCTCCCATAGGATCAATCCAATGCGGCATTGTGGAAGGCAAATATTCTGGCAAGAAAAGACTGATCGTCGACCTTTCATCACCCCACAATGATGGGTTGCATCCCAGCCTTAACTCATTAATCAGCAAGGAAGAGCATTCCCTTACGTTATGTGAAAGTGGATGATGCCATCAACATCATCAAGGAGATTGGGCCAACAGCCTACATGTACAAATTTGACATTGCTGGCGCCTTCAAATTAATTCCTATTCATCCATCAATGTGGCACCTTCATGGAATTCAGTGGAAAGGACATTATTATTATTATACAAGACTAGTCTTTGGTTCCAGATCCAGCCCCAAAATATTTGACCAATTGTGGAGGCAATATGCTGGATCACGGAACATGTGTGTGATGTAACTCATATTCTGCATCTGTTAGATGACTTCTTAACTATGGACAATTCAATTAGTAATGGTAAATCCACAATGCAAAAAATGATTGGCCTATTTTCAGAATTAAATATTCCTCTGTCCATGCACAAGACAGCGGGACCAACACAATGCCTAGAATACCTAGGCATTACTCTGGACTCTAAGAATATGGAAGCCCGTCTCCCACAAGTCAAAGTGAAGAGAATAATAGAGATGATGGACTCTGTCGTCAGTAAGAAGAAGGTCACCAAAAGGAAGCTACTTAGCGTGCTCGGCCACTTGAACTTCGCCATGCAAATTATACGCCCAGGGCGTTCCTTTATCAGCTATCTGCTGAAGTTAGCTCATTCAGTGCCAGAGCTGTATCACCATGTGGGTCTGAACAGAGAATGTCGTGTATCGACTTAAACATGTGGAGAACTTTTCTCAGCCAGTGGAGCGGAAAATCGTTCTTCCTTAATGAAAGAATAGCTGCTCCTGATTTTGAACTGTTTACCGATGCAGCCTTCCCGGTCGGGTTCGGCCTACTTCCAAGGACAGTGGTGTGCTAACAAGTGGCCAACTCAATTGTTTGACATTGCAGGAGATGACATGTCTATAGCATTATTAGAACTGTACCCCATCATAATGGCATCATCTTTATGGGGTCACCTGTGGACTTCAAGGAGCATTTGTTTTGTGTGTGACAATTTGGCCACTGTTACAATTTTGAACAAGGGCAGATCAAAAGTCCCAGTGATTATGCTGTTTGTAAGGAAGTTAGTGTTGAATGCAGCTACTTATAACTTTGTCTTCAATGCAGTACACCTACCAGGTCGTGACAATCTTATAGCTGATGCACTATCTCGATTACAGATAGAGAAGTTCCAGCAGCTAGCCCCCGAAGCGCAACCATGCCCGACACCTTGCCTGCCTATGGACAAATTGACTATGCCGCCGACCCAGGGCTAGATCACCTCTGGGAGCAAGCCCTCTCTCCGCACACAAGAACCGTTTATAACTCAGGCCTGAGAGCGTTTCTGATGTTTATGAGTATGTCAGGTGTTACGTGGTATCCTCAAGCATTACCCTGTATCAATGAACAAGTGTTGCTAAACTTTGTGTCACATTGCCATTACAAGCTGAAAGTGACTCACTCTACGACAAGAGAGTACCTAAGTGGCGTCAGATTTGCATATCTTAAGTCATGGAGTTAACAATCCATGGTGCAACAACACCTTGTTGCGTTTACAGACAATAATGAGATCATTGAAGAAACTGGCAGGTGTCAGAGCAGCACCACGTCTCCCAGTGACAATCGTGATTCTGAAACACATAGTGAGGACGTTGAATGGCGGTCTGTTCTCAGCATATTTAGACATCATGCTGGCAGCTGCTTTCTGTACAGCCTTTTTCGGTTTTCTACGATGTGGAGAGTTGACCTACCACCATTTCAACCCAAGCCAAAACCTGTCGATGGAAGATGTTGTGTTTGCCAGTGAGAATTCTAAATTCCACCTAAAACTAAAGGCTTCAAAACTGACATATTCGGAGGGTGTGACCCTTACAGTCCATGCAGTTCCACCGCGTGTGTTGCCCAGTGCGTGCCATGAGTCGGCATGTTAAACAAAGGAGGAAAGCGGGTGCCACAGCAAAGATCCGCTCTTCGTCATGAGCGATGGTACTGCTTTTACCAGAACAGTATTTGTTAGCAGCCTTAAATCAGTACTTACCGCAGCAGGCTGGAATGACCGACAGTTCAATGGTCATTCCTTCCGCATTGGGGCGGCCACCTCCGCAGCAGCAGCAAATGTCCCAGATCACCTCATCAAAACGTTGGGGCGGTGGTCCTCAGACTCTTACCTAAGATACATCCGTACTTCCGACAGTGCCATTGGAAAAGCGCATTATGCTATGTGTGGTTTACCTAGTGTCTAGTCAGTTGTTGGTCTTCCCATTTTTATGCATCTTGTACTTTGCCATCACGGGAGGCACAGGTGGTTCCTTTCTGTTTATAGTGTACATCATGTTGGGGGTATTCTCAGTTATAACAAGGTTATTCCCGATCATTGTGGCAGTCAAATATCATAAAGATCAAGGGGATATTTTTCACCCCCCATCATTCAGGGTGTCGACCAGCTAAATGGCAGCTATAATGAACTGACAGCACCCCATGCTGGGGTTAGTAAGACTGATGCTCAGTCAAAGTATGTTTCAAACTCAGGTATGGATAGTAGTATGTGCAATATAACATCAGGCTGGAATTATCGAGGACTGATGCTCAGTCTAAGCTTCGGATCTAGGTTGATGCTCAACCATGCTAAAAATTAGGAGTTCGCACCCAATGCTTGGGTAAGGTGTTCCAGCACCCCATGCTGGGGTTAGTATCAAGCTCGCACCCAATGCTGGGGTAACGTGTACCAATTATAGGTTGATGCTCAACCACAGCAGTTCAGGTTTATACCAACAAGTATTAGCAGGTATTCAGAAGTATAAGCATGAGAATCCCCTAACGCCAAATTTTGTGTATACGTTGTGTCTATGGTTTAAAGATTGTATGTTAATAAACTTGTCATTGTTATGCTCACCTTGTCGTTAAGTTATTATAAATGTTGGTTAATGTAATTAACTAGGTTTATAACAACGGGAAGACCAACAAATATCCAACTTCTTATTACGTACTGTTTTCCTTGATATGCTTTGTTACCATTCACATGGTTTATAAATGTGTGTTGTTTGTACATACAGCCCATCACGTGTACATCTAGTATAGAATATTAATTATTTGTATTACGCGCCATTCATGGTTAGTTATCTTGTTTATCCCTGAAGGGAGACTAGACACGTTTTAATGTACACCATATACTGGGGTGAACAAATATTGACATACCACTATTATTTTATCACCATTGTCGCTACGCCAAATATTCCTTGTTTACATAGCAGGCGGGTCAGTCCCACTTCATCTCCTTTTAAGGAGCCAGTCTATTTTTATTTAATGCACAGGTTATTTCCGCTCATGCGCAGTTGTCTGAAATTCTACTTCCAGTCATGCGCAGTTACTAGCGATAGTTCGCCATGCTGGTATTGTTTATGCTGTGAGTGGAAAGTTCCCACCTCCTCCCTCAACACCACCTCATATATGTATATTCATATGTATTTGATGCATGTCTTCTATATTAGGGGGGCTTATCCCTCATTAGTCCTCCAGGGATTCTCATGTAGTATGCTCTACTGCTTTAGTCAAATATCAGTCAAATATCATAAAGAGCAGTCAAATATCATAAAGATCAAGGGATATTTTTTCACCCCATCATTCAGGGTGTCGACCAGCTAAATGGCAGCTATAATGAACTGACAGCACCCCATGCTGGGGTTAGTAAGACTGATGCTCAGTCAAAGTATGTTTCAAACTCAGGTATGGATAGTAGTATGTGCAATATAACATCAGGCTGGAATTATCGAGGACTGATGCTCAGTCTAAGCTTCGGATCTAGGTTGATGCTCAACCATGCTAAAAATTAGGAGTTCGCACCCAATGCTTGGGTAAGGTGTTCCAGCACCCCATGCTGGGGTTAGTATCAAGCTCGCACCCAATGCTGGGGTAACGTGTACCAATTATAGGTTGATGCTCAACCACAGCAGTTCAGGTTTATACCAACAAGTATTAGCAGGTATTCAGAGTATAAGCATGAGAATCCCCTAACGCCAAATTTTGTGTATACGTTGTGTCTATGGTTTAAAGATTGTATGTTAATAAACTTGTCATTGTTATGCTCACCTTGTCGTTAAGTTATTATAAAACAGTCGACTTATTAGACCACGCCTTCTTATTAGACCTCCAAAGTACAGTGTCGAGGTTGGAAATGTTTTTGAAACGAGGTTTCTGCGCTTTGCTGATCACAAGTGTTTTTTTAATCTTTTCACCAGTCATGCTACAGCATCCATCAATCAAAGTCGGGAGGCAGGACTTAAACTTGTCAACATCACTCTGATCCACACGGGCACCTTCGAGTGACTGACAAATTGTGACAATCAATTTATAATGCAAGTGACCAATTTACTTCACCTACTTAGGCCTAATCCTAATCCTTATCCATACTCCTTTTTTCAGGCAACAACAATGAGCTTAATATGCCAGTTTTTTTCTGTAAACATAAATGGAAATGATCTTACCTTAGTATCTTTTCGGAGCAATGATATAATATGAAATTAGTCCACTGAACTTTCAAAGATTATTCCTGTTTGCTGAATTTCATGTATTCCCTAAAAATTCCAGGGATTTCATGAAATTACTGAAATATTAGCTCAGGGATTTCATGAAATCCCTGTAAGCCCTTATTGAAATATATAATACCAAATTTATAATGCGAGTACAGAGTATATCGTGATAAAATTCATTTGTTGGGACAAGATAGACTGTTATCATAAAAGCTATTACACTTCAGTAGCACTTTAAAACATTTACAACGTATTGATTTACACTGGTTAAGACAACAGTTACATTTCTGGAAACCCTGACCACCACAATTCAACTTGAAAATCACAGCTGTGTGGAGAAACAGTTCTTTGTCCATTGTCACATCATTCGTAGAAAGAAGACGCTGAGGACAAACATGAAATATGTGCTTGAAAAATACCCTTTCCTTCCCAAACCCATATCCCAAAGCTCTTCTTCAACAGCGGGATAATGTATATTACAAGTTATTTCTATGAATGACCTAGTCCATTTAAACTTAAACGTCCATTTTCTATAAAGAAAATAAAATGTTTGAAAAACCTCGCTAAATTTTTAAATCCTATATCACAGTAAAATGCTGAGCCATTCCGTATGGAATTATGAGAGAGATTTGGGCCACAATATACAGAGTATAATATATGAATATTAAATATGCAATAATAAGGGTACAAGTTACATTAAGCAGATATATACAAATTTGCAGTACGTTTTTTAAGAATATTAAGGCAAGTTATGGTAGATAAAAGCAATACACCTGGACAAGCTAGAAAAAAAACTCTTTCAACATACCCAGATATTAAAAAAAACATCTAAAAGACTTGTACATTTAGAAAACAGTTGCAATCGCTGATCAGCATACAAAAGACAATGCAATAAAACATGACACTCATCTTCAATAAAATCTTTACAGTTTCGATTCTAAATGGCAATACCACACATCTAAACAAAGCTAGTGCTTTTCTCATAGAGTGAGACATTACAATTAACATAAAAATCACTACAAAAATCCAACTTTAAAGTACAGTACGTGTGTAACTTATTACCTCCCCTACCAGTTAAACTACTAACTTGTAAAAGGTCCTGTTTCCCTTTATAAACGAAATCGCTAAAATTAACCTCTGTAACTTTTGAAACTACAAAAGGAATATTGATACACAACGTTGATATTGTTATATCAACACCCAACGACAAATTATTAATCATAGCAATAAGATGCACTAGTGTGATGCCGCAATAAGACATTGGGTCTCTCGGGTTGTCAGCTCCAGACTTAGGGGTAGGGGTAATGATCCCCTGGGCCCAGTTGGAGGGTATATGACCAATCTCATAACATGTAGAAAACAGTTTATGAAGATAATCTATACAGATGTCATTTGTCAAAACATCAACTGGAATATTATTCAAACCCCGTTTATTTCCCTCTCTTAGCTTGACTTAGTGTCATCGGTAAATTGTCAAAGTTTTCTACGCGTAAGAACTACGGGATTAAATGAGTCTCAACAGTAAAGTTTTAAGCTACAAACATTAATTTCACACATTCACTGATATCTTAAAGGACACATGCAACGTAAAACACAACTTTGCAGATTCTGATACCTTTCAGTATGGACTTACCGAAACAAATCACCAAAAATGCAAATTCAACTTAAAAAGTTGAAAAATAACGTGATGAAAAAACCCGCACGAAATCGGAGTTCAAACGATTCACTAATTTTCCCCCAGCGCTTGGGGGAAAAGTGGTTTCAACAACTATGCTGCGCCGCTCCTAACGGTTCGCGGAGCTTGAAACAGGATGCATGCCCGGATTATAAGGTCGTGAGCAGGAGTAGTCTAATCCTGGTTGTGTACACAAATAAATAGTAAATAATCTACTTGTTACATAAAAGAACCTTGTAAGGATCTAGATCTACTCAGCTATGTGTCAACCAGTGAGGCATTCGACATTTCAAGACGAAAAACCTTTCCTGGCGGTGAGTACTCTGAGTTGGGAGGCTTTGATGTGAGCTATTTTTCTAATATTTTGTTGATATTTCACAGGCGCGAGCTTTTTATATGTTATGACAGTAGATTACCGATTTAACTGTTTATATAATTTCATGTGTCAATTTCACCCTACGTTCTTCTTACCGAGTCACTTTCTCAGTTCGATACTTAAAAAGCAATGTCATTATTCAGCGTTGACAGAATTTCAAACTGTGACCTATCAGGCTATACACCGTAAACAAAACACATTGATTTATGGCCTGAGTTCGGTCTCTGTCACATTATGTAATTACAAAGACAGGCAGGTGTGATACTTGTATACATGACATGTTATGATGTCTGTTGATTGCAAAATGTTATACACAAGAAATGAGCATGTATTTACAAAACCCAACATCTCTCTATACACACACACAATGAGTCGTGAGGGCATTGGCAAATGAACTAGCCATTACACTTGAGTGCACACCCAACTGCTCTGACTGGGTTCGGTCTCCCGGGTGCTTCGTATTGCACTTTTGATTTGCGATTGTACGCTTATAATTTTGTTTATATGTTTTTTCATAATCAACAATGTATATTATATGTCATGAATAAGTGATAATTGTGTTTTAATTATGTTTGATTTTTTGGTTGCATGTGACCTTTAACAGGGAGTGTGTGTAGTGAAACACCATGAAAATCAGTAATTTCATGAAATCCCTTGAAATTTAGGAAATACATGAAATCTCTGGGGGTCACAGTGATTTCACAAAATCACTGAATCTTTTAGGGATTACATGAAATCCCTGGTTTCACACATTCCCCTGTAACATAAATATATATATGGGGCAAAAAAAATTAATCCAAATTGGAATCTCAATGAATTAGCTCCAAACAGGATCAAAATAACATCATTTACTGCGGTGGGCAGACAATAAGCCCACTGGGATAAAAAGCCCTCGGACAAAAAGCCCCTAGGCTAAATGCCCCCAGGACGAAAACCCCTTCAAATTTCCACCCATAGGATAAAACACCCTCTGTGTTTGTTTTGAAATGACAGGCGACATGATGTTTTCTGAGTAATTGTTATTTTAACAATGGAATTAAATCTGCTAAGTGTTGTTTCAGAGAATGGCTTAAATTGGTCACTTCCTCTTATGTTTGATTTTGTTGGGCAGGTACTCATTGTGGCATGTCAATGAACATGGTGTTTATTAAGATGGTCAGCGCTATTGTTATTTACTTAAATTCCTGATTTCCTGCTTCCTTCTTCAAAGTTTGGAATAGCTTATCAATTAATGATGTATTATCAAATCATCCTTCCCCCACCTGTATATAAGAGGTTTAGATGGTCAAGTCTAGTATATCACACTGCATCATGGAGGTTATTAGGAACAATAAAGGTGGTGTCAAGCTATCGCTAGATGGGTATATGTATACCAAGAAAAGTTCAAACAAAAGTCGTACTAGGTGGCAGTGTTAAAAAAACTAGTTGGTCACGACCATCATCAGTGTGGGCAGCAATCGAAGGATTTCAGCAAGACTACGGCTTGTGCCTGACTGTTCTTCTGCAGGACGCCAGGGGGATTCGACCAGCGCCCAAGCGTGTGAGAAGAAAGAGGGATATGCACAAAGACTGCGAAATCTGTGCTCAGACTTCAACAGTGGTGACAAGTCATTGCCAAAGTTTCTGACTGGTATTGGACTTAATATTAGACTGGTATGAACTGTAGTACAAGTATCAACTGCACAACTGCATTATGTGCTTGGTGATTTGTGAATTTTGTGCTATTACATATGCTATTTAATGTTATATTATATGATATTATATTATATTATTTTCATGTGAGAATAAATCCATGTGCTGCAAAAAGATTTGCTGGTATTCTATTGCATCTCTTCATTGAGGACCTTTTGTCCTACTCATTGAGGGCTTTTTGTCCTGGGGGCATTTAGCTTAGGGGTGTTTTGTCTGAGGGTGTTATGTCCTTGTGGGCCTATTGTCCTACCACCTTTACTGCAGGGCTTGATTTAGGGAAAGGAAACCTATTTGTTCCCTGGTGCCACCTTATATGATTACTTTGATGCCTCAGACAAAAACAGGTTGCAACTCCTGCTCAATATATAATCATCTAAGACTTGTGTTTTTGTTATTGATGATTTACAAAATCATTACAACAAAATTATTCTGGGTCTGGAATGATCATTTTATATTACTTCATAAAATGTCATGACATGAACAATAATGGTCACACTTTCAATCACTGTCAGTGTAATCATTGCTCCAAGCCAGTTCATCATTCTGTTTCCCAGGTGAAGTGCAAAATATGAATATGCACAGAGTGCAAGAAGGTATAAATATGAGGTTACATTTTGCAGTTTTAGGTTGCATGTACCAGTGCAAATTTTAAAGATCACATATACTCTAGGGGGGTACAAATACATAAATCACTAATTGGCATCGTTATAAATGAAACCCTGTCATTAAAACTACCGTTACTCATTTCGATCTTTAATTAACTTAAATCCACCTTTTTTGTACAACCATGCACAATTCTCACCCGTGAACGAAATTTCAACCAATCAGAGGGGCGCGTCTCTGTGACGTTATGTGAGGATTAGATATGAGGGCCGATGTAATTCATGTACATTTCAGGGGGTAAATTATCTTGTTTACAGGTTTGTATAAACCTGAAATTGTGACAATTGTTGTGAAAACTGAAAGCTATATGTTCTCACAATCTACTGTCATTTAATTTTGTCACCTGCTTTGTCTAGCTTCCGAGTTGCAACTTGTTTTCAGAGACGATTCTGTCAAAATCGCTTGGTGTCGCTAGGCCTATTTGTTCGAGCCAGATGCTAGTGATAATGAAAACGATGATCAGCCTCGCTCATCACGGTTACGGTTAATTTATTCAACCTAAACAGTGCGACATTTGGAAGGGTGGATGCCCATCAGATGCCGTTATTTGAAAATATCCCTGGTAGTTCTTGTCTGATTGTGATAAAGTATCAAAGCAGTGTGGGCTTTTTCAGGTCTTCTAATGCCTGGATGGTATAATGACTGATTTATCCCATTTCTGTGGGTTTTGTTACCTCAATATTTAATCATATGATGTAAAAATATGACATCTATTACGTATGATATTAAAAATTGACATTTGAGTTATTTGAATCAGTAAACTAAAGAACCCCACTTTGCCATTGCTAGAAGAATAAGGTATAAACCTACACATGTTATTTGTCATTATTCACTTGATGGTAAGTTAATGAATTTATAACAGGTATAATTAGTGGTAGCACCACTTAGATTACCCGACAAAGGTTCCCATTTGTAATTTCTTGTGTCTGGAGTAAATACTCAACATTATAAACATCGATCAAAGGATTAACTGATAACACGCTGATTGATTAATTACTTTCATCTTGCACAGCGGATTTGTCCAAAGGTAGTGTTTATGTATGTAGATTTACTAATCTATACTGAATACACTCTATCGTAAAGTGTCTGTGTAAAAACCGCCAATACATTGATTCATTGCTCATTATTGGCTAACTAAATTACTTTTTATAAAAGAATGGCGGACATTATGCAATTAGTTGCCAGGGGTGCTATCTTGGGTGACCAATGAGACTATACTATAATGTGAAAAACATTGACTAGAGAATGGTGAGTGGACGTTAACCAGGTGAATGTAGCAAGAAATTTATCACGCAGTATTGTCACTTCGACCCCCACCTCGCTTCCATGGAAGAAATCGTTATGTCACAAGTTGTGTCATGCAAAATCCTTTTGGTCATGATTCAAAAACATATTTAACTATGAGTAGACAGTAGTTATTTGATTTTCTAACTTGATGAAAACAAACCATAATCTCATTAATTCTTTAACAGACATTAGCCAGTGACGTCACGATTTTTAAAAATGGTGGCACCCTGTTGCGAACATCTGCCAGTCTGGGAATAAATGCTATTTAGGTTTGTTTTCACTAGTGTTGGTCCGATTAATTGAAATAATCGAAGATTGGTCGCAGTGATTAAACGACCAAACAATCGATCATGTTTTCTCATAATCGAATACAAACAATTCTGGAACACTTTTTGCATTAACAATATTTTTCACATGGTTGGTTTTGTCTGTTACATTTCATGAGCACTACAAGCTCGTTCCATGTGACAATTGAATTTATCTTTAAAACCCCACGAAATTTATGTTCCTAAGATACTAGTCATCCTTTAAAGATGTGCAATTTGCAAAATCACCCCAAAGAATAACATTTTTTTTCTTTATGTTTTGTGCTTTTACAAAAATAACCAGGAACATTTCATACATGACGCTTACCAATTATTTTCGACGACTGATCGGTTGTAGTGAACCAATCATCAATAATGAGATTTTAACGAATTCCCAACACTAGTTTTCACCGAGTTACAAAATCAAAACTACTTTCTACTGGTAGTAAAATATGTATTTGATTGATGGCCAATAGGATTTTGCATGACATAGCATATAACATAACAATTTTTCTCATGGAAGCGAGGTGGGTGTCAATATAACACTACTTACAATATTATTATCACTTCGACCACAACCTCGCTTCCGAGGAAGAAATCATTATGTTACAAGTTGTGTCATGGAAAATCTTTATGGTCATCAATCATAGACATATTTTACTACAACTAGGAAGTAGTTTTGATTCTTTAACTTCCGTGAAATGATCTGAACACAAATAGGATATCATTCCAGGCTTCCACAACGCTCGCTTCGCACTCATAAACATAACCCATTTAGCACAAACTGTGGGGTCTGCTGGACACCAGTGCAGTGCATGGCGACACCATCACCCGACCCCTAGGAGCAATTGACGGCAACACAACGATTTGGTATGTCTTCGTCGACGTCAAGAAATCAGCAAAATGACGAGCTGGTTACACACTTTAAATATACACCTGGAACTTAATTAAGCACCCCCCCCCCCTATTTTCTGGATGATGAGAAACAAAACTTGCTGTAACTCTCTCACTATTCCAAAGATAGTGGAACCTTAGCTATTGTGAAACATACGATCTATTGGCAAATGAAAAACAAGACAATGATTCCAATACCTGTTGTTTTAATAGCGTAACCAATGTGATTTGGTCACTATTGATTCTTGATGAAAATAGGCACTGAACAAGTATGGTCGTAGCATTGTCAATGGCTGACTATTACAAGAAATGATGCACAAGGAATGTCACATGTTAACATCTGATGGGTCTGGCATCAGTATCGGGTGTATCCCCCACGTGCTTGGATGACAGCTTGAATCCTCCTCATCATGCTACTGGTAAACCTTCTGATACGATCAAGTGGCAATTGCCGCCATTCTTCATGCAAAGCAGCTTCCAGCTGTGCAAGGTGCTGGAGAGGGGGTTCTCTCAACCTCACACGGCATCCAAGAAAGTCCCAGATGTGCTCCAAAGGATTCAAATCGGGGCTCATTGCTGGCCAAGGTAATGTCATGATAGCCTCATTCTGGAGATGTGTGGTCACAGCACGTGAACGATGTGGCCTGGCGTTGTCGTCCATGAATATCGGGTGAGTAGCTAACGGGTGGTTGTCAAAGTGAGGCACCACAACTGGATGCAGAATATCCCGGATGTACTGCTGACCATCAAGATTTCCTCGGACAGTCACCATTTGAAGTTTACAGTCGTGTGAAAGACAACCCCAGATCATAACCGATCCTCAACCATAAGGAACAGTAGGGTGGATATTCCTGGGCACGTAAGCAGTGTTTTTATGCCTCCACAATCTCATTCGACCATCTGTAACGTGGAGGAGGAACCTGCTCTCATCTGACCAGTGGACCCTCCTCCATGTCCTCAGGTTCCACTGGCGACGGGCCATACACCACTCCAGACGTCGTCTCTAATGGAGATCAGACAGAGCAGGATGTTGGATGACTCTTCTGGACCTCATACCAAGTGCCCTAAAGGCGATTTCTGGCGGTTCTGGTGGATAATTGTCTGTAGGGTAACCACAGGCGCTTCAAAACCCGAATTTGTGGCAAAGGGTTCTCGCCTTTACCAGGCGTGCCAGGCTGCGATCATCACGGGGCGTTGTCTTCCTGTGTTGTCCAGGCCTTGGGCGATCTCACATCTGTCATCTGATGTTTTGGGACAAGTCGGCTGATGACCAAAGTGACTGTAGCCCAGTTGTCGTCCAATAGCTTTAAAGGACATGCCTGTTGCATGCATGCCGACAATTTGCCACCTTAGTGCTTCAGAAAGTCTTCTCCTCGCCATTTCAGTCTTCATTAATGGAGACAGTTACAAATTTGTCTGCTTTTATACCCATAAATTGCATGTCAGAGAAACTGAATTTTGGGAAAAGTGTGGGTTGTATGCTTCACGTGCACAAGGGATGCATTGTGACGAGTGCACAGGAACTGAAACACCTTTTTAGACTACTAGCGATGTGTTGTAATACAGAGATATCATTCATGTTTAACGATGGTTAACAGTTGCTCTACTATCATGAAATATATCAGGGGGTGCTTAATTAAGTTCCAGGTGTATAGAACTAACTGAAAATCCTTCCTCACATAACGTCACTTCCGGTTAGCGGCAGTGCTCTGGCAACAGAGTTATGTAACCTCTCTGTGGTTTCGTTGGCAAGTGAGAGTGAAGCAGGCGACTTTTTGGCACCTTTTAATCGCTCAGTATTAATTAACCACAAGTTTTTTAAGAACAAATTTGGTGTTCCGCTTAAGACTAACCACACGTCTTTCATATGTAATGGTTAAAACAGTACAAAAAACAAAAGTTTATTTGTTCTTTAAATGCTAAATCGAGCCATGCACTGGGTCACTTGACCAGTAATGTATTTTTTTTTTAAATGGACACATGTCAAACAATGTGAAAAAAATTAGGTAGAATTAAAACTTTGAAAGCCCTGCTTTTTGATGCAACAGAATTATTTCAATTTTTCTCCTACTTGGAGTACACATGACGTGCTGTTTAGTTGTTTTAATGTCTAAAATAAATACCGATTGTGAGTGAAATGAATTCACACAGACGATGGCTATTTTTTTATCCTGTCATTCAAATTTTTAAGAAATTCAATTACATGTACCAGAAATCTTGTTCCTTCCTTGATCTGGTTTCATCAGTTTCTGTGAGAAGAAAAAGGTTTCATGTGTGGAAATCTACAATTATCAGAACTGACCTTCTTGTAATGATAGACACAGAACAATATTATGTTATTGCTGTGACAGATTGAAATTTATATCTTCCCGTGTCAGAACATTATTAAAAAATCATCGACCGCGAAATCTATTACGACTTAGGATTTGTAAAAATAAACATCATACACACCGGCGGCAATACTGCGGGGGAAAATATACAAAAAAATATAAAGAAGAAGACAAAGTCATCAATATCCCCCGCAATGGCAAAATACTCTTCATGATTATGTCTACGAGTTATGATTATGTCAAATACTTAGGTGTGTATATAGAAAAGTGGAAGGAGGGTATTGAAAGGTTTTTTAAGTTCTGCTCCGGAAAAGAGCACTATCACCAATTTCAGTCTAAGTCAAACTTGTTGCCATGGAAACGCCAAAAATATTTTATCCAGAATTCCAAAACTACCAAAAGGCACCAGTACACCACCAGATCTATCTATGTGCCAAGTTTGGCGAAGAAATAGTGAACGGTTTTAGACTTCTGCTCCGGAAAAGAGCACTACCACCAATTTCAGGCTAAGTCAAACTTGTTGCCATGGAAACACCAAAAATATTTTATTCAGAATACCAAAACTACCAAAAGGCACCAGTACACCACCAGATCTATCTATGTGCCAAGTTTGGCGAAGAAATAGTGAACGGTTTTAGACTTCTGCTCCGGAAAAGAGCACTACCACCAATTTCAGGCTAAGTCAAACTTGTTGCCATGGAAACACCAAAAATATTTTATTCAGAATACCAAAACTACCAAAAGGCACCAGTACACCACCAGATCTATCTATGTGCCAAGTTTGGTGAAGAAATAGTGAACGGTTTTAGAGTTCTGCTCCGGAAAAGACAAAAGTACACGGACGGACGGAGTCCATTTTAATACCCCCCGCAAAACGCGTTGCGGGGGATAAAAATAACAACTACTGTTGATAACAGCTGACAGTAACCCACTGAAGGTGTCATGTTAATTTGAATCATTTTAGAAAATGTATCAATGGTCGTTTCCAACTCATGCATATTTTACCTCCATGTGTGGATGCAGTAGGTGCTTCCGGTTTCATCAAGGGTGGGTTACAATTACAAAAATACTGTGAATATATTTCATGATCTGCATTATTTGGGTATTTATTTGTTTTCTTAGAATGTATATGAGTTCAGATTCTGCTGATGAACGCGTCTTTTCAAACATCCTTTGTGTTATGTCACCTAAAAAAAACGTGAGTTTGGCAACACCCTTACACTCAAACAAAATCATTATTAACTCGATAAATATGATAATTTTTTACCAAGACATTAACAGTTACCTACCTAATCAGACCACGTAATTAATTCCAGCAAAATTAATTGGATCTATGAAAAGGATGGCACAATTTTTTCAGTATCATGATGCATGTGGAGTTGTTTGTAGTGCCTATTCATCCAATCGGTGATGTAACATTGACATTGTTTTTGTTTATAACTAACCAAACCCAAAGTTACTAATTTTTAGAAAACTTCTAAAAACTTCTGTGTTTTCTCTTCACCAAAGAACAAAAATATTGATCAAATAATACAAATATTATTTCATTTTGAAGAAAATATTCGACTGGGTACCACTCGACGTGATGTGCCTGAAGTCAACAAAGGCTATTATTGGTTGGAGGTGCAAACGCCTCCAACCTTATAATCAGGCTGAATTTTCTCTCAGGTGATATTCCTCTCTATATATTCAAAATAACTGTCAGCCAATGATACTTAGTCTCTTTGTATTTTGGCAATTCCAAATGATTAATGAACATAGCTGTAGCCAATTAGGAGCCACGTGACCATGTGGGTAAACCGAAATAATTGTCCCGCTTTAATGTGGAAATCGAGTTTTCTATATATCTCTAAGTTAAACACATTCTGTGTTTTTACTGATTAAAAACATTAATAAACTGATACACTTTCAATTCCAAACAATTTTACACATATCAGAGCATACTTGTACTAGTTCAAGGCATAACTTCAAATTGCAGAAACGGAAAATCCATTAGCAGCTATAGCCAGTCCCTCCTCGATTCCGCGGCAAAAAAAAATGAAATTCTGCATTTGAATTTTACAAATTCTGCACAAAATTGTGCAATGATATAACTGCTAAAACTTTGTTACTTGACATCAAATTGAACACAAATAAAAGGCTTGTAACATTTTCCGTGTTTTTATTCTTTAACTTGACATGTTACGTTAATATTAAGTCAATTCAGGCAGCTATGGGAGTTCTGGGAGAGCAGGAAGTGGAGGTTCAACTACGGGACGGTCTGGATCTTCCCGGAAGAATATTTGGAATATCTGCCATTGTCTCTTGATTGAACTTGTCATACTGGAGTCTCTGATTGTAGTAAAGAAATACCAATGCTTTGATTGAGTCTGTTTTCAGGGACCTTCGGCATCCTGTAAGATTATAGAGAGGAAGGCTTCGCTCTGCATCAGCTGAATTTGTAACAGCATTCATGTATCGCCTAGCAAGTTTTGCTAAGCGTGGAACTCTGGCCTGTACAGAGAACCAGAAATTGGTCACATCTATTTTGGCATCACCAGCTGCTGCCACTGCTTCTGGTGCAAGTACAGAAACATACAAATTAAATTCCTCAAAGGGTACATCTGTAAGACCTGGAATGGCACTATATTTACACTGTAGTTTGTCTAGAATGATGACTCTACTGGGATTAAATAGTCTGACTCCTTTAAGAAATTGTTAACCAGGCTGACCATCACTTAAGTATTTCTCTAATTTTTCTTTGGCATTATCAAAAGCAGTCTTGAATGTATTCAGACACTCCTCTTTCCCATTTAGGGCCATATCATCAAACTGAGACAAAATGTGTTGTGTGCTGTCTAGTGTGAGGTCAGAATGTGACACAAAATAAATCATTAGTTCCTCCAAGATGTCAAACGTAGACGATGTACATGGCACACGAGACTGAAAGAAATCATTAAGATGCATGATATTTGTGCACTTCTTCGAAATAAAGTCAAGGTGACACTTTATGAGATGACTCTGATCTGGATCAGTTAGCCATTCATACAAATCCTTCACTGAATCTGGAGCACTGTTTCCACAAATATCCTTTTCGGCCACAATAAACTCACTATAATACTTGAA
This sequence comes from Haliotis rubra, assembly GCF_003918875.1. Taxonomy (NCBI): domain Eukaryota; kingdom Metazoa; phylum Mollusca; class Gastropoda; order Lepetellida; family Haliotidae; genus Haliotis; species Haliotis rubra. The sequence continues at coordinate 19,882 of NW_025765152.1, read as the reverse complement.
GTATTTTTGATGATACACAACACAGTCAAACCACGAGTTCCATCTGGTAGTGCATGGGTCAGGGGCATAGTCACTTTACAGTTATCATTGGAATGCATCCTGTCAGTCAAAAGAGAACGATAACATGCTTTTCTGCTTCCTGCATGAAAGAACATGTTGCTGAACCTTTTAACAAACTTGTTCACAAGCTTAAATGGTTTCCTGAATGCCTGACCAATAAGACTCATGATGTGCGCCAGGCAGGTGATGTGAATGGAATTACTACACAGTCCACTTAACACACTATTATAAGCTTTTTTCGTGTACTGAGCATTATCTGTGTCAAACACCAAAACGTCATCAAAGTTGATTCCATAATCATGCAATACACTAACAACACTCTGGGACACAGTGGCATGGTTTGTTCTGTCAAGGAAAACAGTTGCTGCTAGATAAGCCAACACCTTTCCATCATGTAACTCATCAAGCGGTGCCAAAAGTATATTCAGAACATATCTTCCTTATTCATCGCCAAGTTCATCAAATATTACAGTCACTGGTCTTTCTTTCAGTTTTTCTTTTAACTGTGCTTTTTCACCAATGTACACGTCAATAAGATAGTCTGAAGTCTGACGTCTTGAAGTCTGTTTCCACCTGGAATGCCTCCACCATTTAGAACTCGTTTATTCAAAAACTCACAAACCGCTGCGTAGTCAGTTTTAGATAACGGGATATTGCAGGCAGTACACATTCTAACCCATGCATGACATATTTCAATACGTTCCTTTTCAGCAATAGTTTTGGAATGGAGCGATGTGTCAATCGTTTACTGTTTCTTTGACTTACTTCCATCTGTACCTTCAGCTTTCCTTGCGAGATGTTTTTTTCGATTTAAGTAGGTGATCTTTGACAGTACTTTTACGTGTGTGATCAATGACGACATTACATACTTTGCAAATTAGCTTTCCACCATCTTCATAAAGATCGCTCGACATCTGACTTCACTCGTTACGCAGAGAAATTTGGTGAACACATTTTTTATTTCGCGGGCATTTCTTTTTAAGGTACATATACTAACTGAAGATTATACATTTAGAAGGCTGAGAATTAATGCATTCCATACATAATTCAAATGACACGTAAATCTGACTTGTTGAATAATTATTGCAAGTTTTTTGGGAGATGTCATTATGCTGCTCTCCTGTCAAATGGATTCACACTAGCATTGAGAGGATTATGGGGTGCTGAAAAACCCCGAACTCTGCAACGGAAAATCTGGCAGCCAAGTGCTACGTAGATTTCAAATGTTGTTGAGATGAATTGTCATTTGCTTGTGGTGCAATGAAATACACAATGATTATCAACACAATGCTTTCTTGCAAAGATGGACAATAATACCTTTTGCCCATTCTTGAATATAAATAACATGATTAAATATACAAACTAAAAAAATGGTGATAATAAATGAATACAACACTGGATCATCTCAGGTTTAATGTCATTGGTATTAAAGTTTTCCCTCACTATCTTTTACAGCAGCTTCATTCTCCTCTTTAGTAAATAAATGTCATTAATGAACTTGTCAACATCTTTATAACAATCATTATCAAACTGCAGCTGACTATCATAAACATCAAATAAAATATCTCTACCTACACTGATATCAGCAATATTTATACATCCTTAAATTATCTATCCACTTTTCGAAGGTTATAGTTGAACCATTGAACCCTACCCATATATAGCTTTCATATGACTAGAGTGAGTGAGTGAGTTATTATTTAACGTCACATCGGCAATATTTCAGCCATATCGTGTCGAAAACTATTTATACAATAAAATGTGAAATGAGAACATTTGACATTGAAATGGAATATAAGTACGTTATAAAATCCTATCGACGAAGGACAGTAAAACAACTAGAATATCACAATTACAACTAAAACTAGTGTGAGAGTTAAAACTAATAGCACTATTTGGACAATACAATATAAAAACAGGCTATAGATTGCCAACAACTGAAGGTAGATCACCATACTAGGGACCATGGGGACTTACAGTACATTTGCTTCCTGCATGGACCCTACCTGGATTTACACCATCCCCTCAGCTATTAGCAATGTTAGATAACCTAGCCATAAATTAAACAAACATATATTCTACGATTAAAATAGTAGTAAGTTTAAATTTACTTTGAATGTTTTGGGACTTAAGTACCCTCTCAGGAGGACAATAATTTTACGCTACTTCACCCCCCTTTGAGGGTACAGCCACTAACAATCTCAGTTACGAATTCAAACCACCAATAATAAAATATGTATCTATTTACAAATCACTTAACAAATCTAATTCTTTTAAAAATGCAATAATTAAATGAGAACTAACATTATTAAAAAGATCCTTCATAGTGTTTACTTTGAAATAGTTATCCCTTGTGATGGAATATTCAACACAGTCAAGCAGGACATGCTTGACTGTGATTCTTTCATCACAAGGGATGCAAAACGGAGGATCTTCGCCTTTCAGCAAATATTCATGTGTATACCTTGTATGGCCAATGCGACATCGTCGCATAATGACCTCCTCAAATCTGGAATGACAACCCAAGTGAGTGTAATCAATATAAGGTTTTATTTCATGTAGTTTATTAATACCTACTTGGGTGTCCCACTTCTTCTGCATCAGATCACGGATGTAAGTTCTAATGCCAGCTTTGAAATCAGAATATGGAATAAGAAGCGGTGTCACAGATTTATTTAGTGCTGCCTTGGCAGCAAGATCAGCCATTGTGTTCCCAGAAATGCCAACGTGGCTGGGTAACCAACAAAAGACGATGTCACACTGGCCAGTGGCAAGCTCATTATACAATTCAATAATTTCTAATAAAAGTGGATGTTTACAAGAAAGATTTTTAATAGCCTGTAGACACGAAAGTGAGTCAGAAAAGATGATATATCATATAACTAGAAGATTTTGCATTATGTAATGAGAATTGAATCAAGATGTATTCAATAATTTCTAAACTAAAACAATACTCATAAAGTCATCGCTGTAATATTGGTGGAGTGTGGTCCTGTGCATAGAGCGCAGGTCACAAATCAGTTGAAGTTAAAGCAACATCATACATGGAATGTTCTTGGATGGGTGACCGTGTTTGGCACCTTGACTCTTGAGAGTTTCTAGGACTTCAGTCCTGCCCCACAACGAAGCACATGTGATACATGTGTTCTCACCTCAGGCAAGTGAGTTTGTTCAAAATTGCCGCTGTTCACCCAGCTGAAAAAAAATGGGTACCCGGTGGAACAAGACATGTGACTATAACCTTCTAGCGTCTAACAGTCAGCTTGGGTTATCCAGGGTAATAATGTGTTATGCTATTGATTGCTAGTGATATGAGCATTCCTAGTGTGTGGAGTTTGGCATTATATAAATGGACACATTACTATTAGTAGTATAAATTTCCTCTATGATTAATTTTGACAATATTGAGGGAGATCATGTTTCCTAAGCTTTGTCAATTTCGATAATAAATATTGAAGTGTGTATTACACCAGATTCACACTTTATTTTTATAAAAACAAGCATTGTCACTAACGTGACATAATACCCCACCGCAAATTATCAAATCAAATTTAAAAAGTAATGACAGTGAGGGTTGTAGTTTAAGATGAAGTTAAATGTGAACAAAAACATGACCAGTCAATATGCACCTTCCTAAGATGATGCTTTGTGTCAAATATGAAGAGAATACAGTGAATTGTTTGTGAGATGTCTTGCTGACAAGATTAACATGCAGGTTAACGTGTTGAAATCTTCAAAGTGACGCTGTAACCTTGACAATTATTTAAAGGTAGCCAAAATCGACTAGGCATTGTGCCTCCCCTAGATGAAGTTTGGTGTCAAATATGAAGAAAATCCAGTGAAAACGTTCTTTCAGATATCTCGCTGATAACGGTAAAACGGTAAAGTCCCCTTGTGACCATGAAATGAAGGTCAAGGTCACCAAACCTGACTGGGACCTTTCTCATACTTTGATGAACCTAGGTACCAAATCTGAAAAGAATCTAGTAAACGGTTCTTAAGATATTCCAGTTCATGCATATGTATGGAGCCTGAAACTATATCCCCTGCTTTGCGCTAAACAGATCATAGTACATTGTTCAAATCTGGCAGACGTAAAGGTGGAGATCTAAGGCCAGAATGAGAGTACAAAACTACCTGGTATTATCATTGCATGGAACCAATCAGATTAGGAATTGCAGCCTGGGGAATGTTCACTAATTCTTCCTGCACTGCTTGAGCAAACAGTTGAAGGTTCACTGGCTGTCGCTGACCTGATAGTGTTGTGTTGAAAATATATGTCTGCATGTTGCATAATGGGAAGGACGTGTAGCCAAAGAATTACATCTGAGTGAGTGATGCACTGTATGTGGTCTGTTCTACAGTGTGGGAGATGGCAGTCCATATCATTACACCCTGCAATCAAACCTGTCCACTTCCTGTATGGAAAGCCAAAAACGAACACGTCTCCATCACTGCTGTGGACATGATCTTTGGCATTAGCACCATTGATATCAACCATAAATGCTGATCAGACAGGAATAAATGGTCCTCACTGTCTTAGCTTACATCCATCCTACCCAATCCTGCTATTGCTGTAGGGATACAGGTTGCCATGGTGAGTCTATCGCACAAGTAACAAACCTTTATGCACCTGTCCTGCACTGCAGTTTTGACACGTGGTCACCTAGGTCTTGGTAGGTCACTTGTTGACCCAGGCTTCTGATGATGTTTCCACAGTTTTATATTGGTGCAATTAAAGGTCACATGCAACCAAAAAATCAAACATAATTAAAACACAATTATCACTTATTCATGACATATAATATACATTGCTGGTTACGAAAAAAAATATATAAACAAAATTATAAGCCGCATAATCGCAAATCGAAAGTGCAAAATTGTGTACTTCGGGTTTACTTCCCAAGAAACGAAGCAGCCGATACCGAACCCAGTCAGAGCGGTGGGTGTGCACTCAAGTGTAACGGCTGGTTCATTTGCAGATGCCTTCACGGCTAATTGTGTGTATATATATAGAGAGATGTTGGGTTTTGTAAATACATGCTCATTTTTGTGTATAACATTTTGCAATCAACAGACATCATAACATGTCATGTGTTCAAGTATCACACCTGCCTGTCTGTGTAATTACATAATGTGACAGAGACCAACTCGGGCCATAAATCAATGCATTTTGTTTATGGTGTATAGCCTGATTGGTGTTAAGTTCAAATTGCATGTGGTCAGTGATAGCAGCTGTGTATTGAATATTGTCATTAGCAGACAGGCAGGCAGACACACAGGTGTCAATAAAACAAGACATTGAGTTTTGTCTGTGACAACGACATATCTATATCACAGTTAGAAATTCTGTCAACGCTTAAATAATGACATTGCTTTTAAGTATCGAACTGAGAAAGTGTCTCGTAAGAAGAACGTGTGGTGAAATAGACAAATGAAATTATATAAACAGTTAATTTACTGTCATAACATATAAAAGCTCGCTACTTCGTGAGATATCAACAAAACATTAGAAAAATAGCTCACACCAAAGCCTTCACCGAAGTATTCACCCGACAACCCGCCTCCAAGCTGCGCCGAACCTATTTACTTGCGCACGCATATGCTATGAGCGCAGCCCAGCTGTTGAAACCCGCTTTCCCCAGAAAAGTCTGGGGAAAATTAGTGAAACGCTTGAACTCCGATTTCATCGCTTTTTTTTCGCATCGCTATTTTTCAACTTTATAAGTTGAATTTGCATTTTGACGATTTGTTTCGCATGTCCATACCGAAAGGTATCAGAATCTGCAAAGTTGTGTTTTACGCTGCATGTGACCTTTAAATATATACTTAAAGAAATATCTTGGCACACAGACACAAACAACCATTGATGACTTCAGGCACTTCACGTCGAGTGCTGCTCAGTCTGATGTTTTCTTCATAATGTAATCATTTTTTCATTTCAACCAATATTTTTGGTGAAGAGAATACACCAAAGTTACTCCCAGGTTTTCCCTCAACTAACAAAAGTTTGGGTCCAGGGCAACTCCTATCAAGAGATCTTACGGACCCCCATCAACATATTTTAAGGGTCCTTGTAATGTCCTGTAAGGTATGGAAAGGGTTTAGTGTACTGTACGTTCAGATAATTATAGACTAACGTTTAGTCTCTGAATATAACAAACAAGCCCATTTAAATTGAAAAGGAGCCCCAGGGTGACCAGAGATTCAGAACCTGAGGAAATCTAGACTTGCTCATTTTAGGGCTTTGCCACTCCAGATAGGGCTTGGCAGTAGGGAAAATAATGTGGTTCAGGGACTGTGAGACAGACCAGGATAATTACTTCAGAGCCTGGACTGAATCAGTGATCATGTGTGGACAGTGGCCATGAATGATGCGTGAAATTAGAAACAGATACCTTATCTTTGTGCATCTCTCCTGAGACAGTATTTTGGAATTTCTGTGTCCATTTGTGCACCACATAAAATCCTGTCACTCATTTTCTGAAAATCTACAACTTCTAGTGTTTATTGGACATAAACAAAAACAACCTCAATGTTACATCACTGACTGGATGTGTAATAAAATATTTTTGACATGTCCTGAATGTCGGCATGTGTGATGTTGCGGTAAATATGAAATATGGACTTAAGCATGTGTCTGACCGCTGATTGTCGAATTTGTATCGTGTGCTTGCATTCTCGCATTTGACACCATAATCATGGAACACTCCTGAGATATATGAATAAATCTGTATCGGCAGGAACTACTCTTATGTGATTTTTTGTCTTTCTGCTGTATTTGTGTAGCACTTGGGTGCTGGTAAGTTGGTGAAGCACGAGCCAGCCGTACATACGCACAACATATGGGAACACAGTAAGCACAAAGTACTATACATTGTGGATAATCACGAATGGAGCTTACAGATGCATAAGAATCATCATGGGAATGGCAGTAAACAACTCCACATGCATAGTAATACTGAAAATCTATTAAGATCCCTTATCCTATATCCAACTATTCTTGCTGGAATTGATTACTTGGTCCGATTACATTAAAACTTAAAATGTCTTTGTAAAAAAATTTCATATTTATCAAGATTGTGATAAATTTCATTTGATACACCTTCTCACATTGACACTGCTGAGAGCCATAGGTGACACGCGAGGGCATGGTCTAATGAAATTAACGGATCTGTTTAACCATGGTTACCATGTCATTCCATGTTTGTTTATATTTTGTGAACTGGAATGTAACACAGGTCGTATGTGGTTCAGTGTCAAAAATGAATTAACCTTAACACTTCAAATTAGGACTCTTGAATATTCATAAATCATGGATTATATTCTGCACTTTTTGTGACATGACATGTTGGAATAGGCCTTATAAGGTCATTTGAACAAAAGATGGGAGGACATCAAAAATATGATTTTGTACGACAAATGTTTTAAAATATTTTTCAATATTCAGAAATGTTTTTTAATTTGTCCTTGTACTTGTATTTAACGATAAACATATATGAATTTACATTCAGTTAAATATGAGACATTGGAGATATGAATATTTAAATCAGTTGCACAAATTTAACTATTTATACAGGTTCCGAATATGAAATGCATTCCACTGTTAAAATGTTGGAAATTTTAACTATAAATTGTACATTTATATACTTATCCTATCTCACGGTATGCACTTCTCTCTCTTCTTCGACCAAAGCATGGAAACATGATGTAGGCTAACCTGAATCAAGCCTTCTTGGTATCTGTCCCACCTGACCTCTCCCCTCACTCCGATTGCTGGACCTGTCAATCAACTCTGTTAGGGTTCTAAGCCCTCAGATGGTCACGTGACATCCAAGTACTTATCATTCTTGTCTTGGAGCTTTTAAGTAATCTGTGATGCGGGGAAGGTCGGGTGGGAATCCATCGCGTGAGATAGGATAAGTACAGTCATCCCTCACAATAATGCTCTTCACGATACCGCAGATTCGGTTAAACTGTGGCTCCCATAAAAAAACTTGCCCAGCGATCACACATCTTCATGTCATCGAAAATAGCACATCAACAAATCCGCTGTTGAGCTCTGGTTAATCACGTTGTAAACTAGTGAAATTCAGTGCGGATTGCAATGAACAGTGTCCATATTCATGATTTTCCAGATGCTCAAAACATGCAGGGTTTTTTCAATAAACATCAGACGAACAGCGAAACATTGTAATAACTTATAAAAGACAACTTCATCGCTAAAGACATGCCATCAGCCCGGTACTTACAATCTTTTGCTGTGATGCAACACGCGATATTGCGGGGAAAACACCGCCATCCGAAACGGATGATGTCAGAAAAACACATTTTATTTGATTAAATTCAATCCCATTTTCATTCATTAAAACTGTTTTACAGTAACAGCGGAGAAATCATGAGTGAAATGGCATTACTCTCATTCATACAACTTCCGCTTACCACATTTGTGAGGGTCCGTTTTCGCGACAACTGTGATGGCACCAATTTCACATTATTCTCGGCAATCACAAACAGATTACCGACAAATCATCCACAGACCTCAAGACCTGCGTTATTGACTTATTGAAGTCATATTTGACAATTAATGGTCAGCATTTTTTTTACAATTGAAGTGGTACGTACCGCGGGAAGTCAGTGGTGACTTGTCAAACTGTCTCCTACATAAAATGTATCCAGCCAGGTAACCCAAAGTGCTTAGTCTATGTTAAATATGTTTGTAGAAAACATGCATTATACTAATAAAACAGCAATATATAATATCTCTGTTAAAATAACTGCTTAAGATATAAATTATTCTGATAATGGAATAGAATTTCTTTGATGTTATGTTATCGGATCGTTTCTAACTGAATCACCAGTAGATTGGACCAAAACATCTGTGCACAGCTGATTGCTATTTCCAGCTCAGTTGAATAACAGGTAGCATAACAGGAACAACAATTCAATTATCATGTCTAGTGATGTTTGATTGCAAGTTTCCTGTACATACATCTATTTTCATTTACAAAGTTTGTTTTTTCACCTCCAACAATACGATATAGTTTTGACTTGACACAATACACAAATAGCGAGTTTTGTTATGTCCACGGAAAATAGGATTTTACTTGCCTTTGTTCAGCGTTATGTAATAGTAACTATAACGCGGAGTGTCTGATAGCAGCTGGGGTCATCCATGGACCCCAAGACCTGTGTTATCGACGAGGGATGACTGTATATAAATATACAATTTATAGTTAAAATTTCCAAATTTTTAAACTTATCCTATTTCATGGTATGCATTATCTCCCACGGTTGGATGGTGAGCCCGCAGTCTTCCCTGTGTCAAATCCACAACCGTGGAAGTCAAATAACACAAGGAGGCTGAGAGAAAGCACCAACTCCCGATATACTACACAGGCCCTAGGTCAAGCTAGGAGAGGTGATCTAAGCCCAAGGAAATAAAGATATCTTTTATTGAATACAGTATGCATCTTATCTGCAATTGCAGGCCGACAGCAATTGTTTTGCCAGAACCAATGGACCTAGTTGGTGAAGACCTTCCATGTCAGTGACAGACAGACCCCGAAGCAACCCTCCATGATGGCGAAAGAACGGTTTCTGTGGGCGCCATCATAGATGCCAAAGAGCTCTTGTTTCATGAGGGTTGGCCATATTGGAATGCAGGGAGGTCAGCATAAACATAAGCATGCAAGATGGTGGAGCTCATCAGAATGCCAGTGTGGTGCGACACCTCTGTAGGTAAGGCAGTAGACAGAGGAATAAACAATCTCTTTCTTAACCAACAACGGTTCTTGGAGAGCAGCTAAAATAGACCCGTAAAGCCCGGACCAAGACATAGGAGAGATCCTCGGTGTCGTCAGAGCCCCCAAATTGTTGACAGCGAATGGCGAAAAGTTGGTCCGGCTGTCCAGGCAATTGGTTTTTGGCAACAAAATCCCACCGCCAAACCGGCAAAGACTTTGGCATGTCTGGTCTTCTCAAATTGCAACCCGGGTGACATCAAGGAGTGAAGGCTCGAGAATGCAGTTGCAAAGCCAGAAGGAAGAAGGTCTTGTGTCATGTGTCTTGTGAATGTGTCATGTTGAAATCTTTCTCCGCTAAAAGTTAAGTATTCCTCAGGCGTGAGATGTCTAAGAACTAACGGCAAGATTCCAGGCTGGTGATGACGGAACTGACTGATCAGCAACCTTGTAAGATCACAGGGAGAGACTTGAGCTCAGAGACAGTTGACACCTTTACACCCCTAGCCATAGCAATAACTGTATAAACCCGTGGCTAGATAAGTGGCTAAAGTTGAGCCCTTCAACTTCTTAGAATCTGAAGATGGTGGACATACTGGCGACCATCTGAGGTAGCGCTAATAGTAGATGTAATACCCTTCACTTTACAATCGCTTCCAAAAGGTCTTCCATTTGTCATCAATAATTTATGTAGATGTGCCAAGGGTGTAGATGAAATGTGAAGCGGATCGGTCGGGAAAGTAGCACAGGGTTTGGGTTGGCTATTTCTTGCAGATCTGAACAAACAACCTTGGTCGGCTAGTAGGAGGTGCGACCAAAATCAGTGTCATCCAGCTGGGTCATATGTGGCTTAGAGAACTACATGGTGAAGAAAGCCCACTTGGGGAAAAATGCACGCTGTTAGACACCTTACCCTGCGGAATGGCGAGGGCATACTAATGCCGAGCCAGAGGGTCCAGGATCGGAGACACAAACTACGGGGAGCTGGGCGTTGAAGCGTCACAAAGAGGTCCACTGTTGGGCTCGACATCGGGGAGAAGTACAAAATCTGAAAGACTTGTTGATGTATTTTCCACTCAGTCGGTGGCGATGGTCGAGCAGCGAAGACGGACAAAGAATCGGTGATAACATTCTTCACCCTGGAATGTGGTTGGCCTGTACCATGATGTTGAGCGAGTCCACGAAGTGGAAGAATTGCTGTGTCCAATGCAGGAGTTCTGGAGACCCCGTCGACCCCATGCAATTGATGCACCACACGACTGCAGCGTTGTCCGACCAAATCAGAATGCTGGTTGATTGAAGTAGATGTTGCCAACCCAGCTGAAAAGGCAACATGGTTGACCATGGTCAACCACAGCTTACCACAGATGGTTTGCCATGCTAAACCTTGGTCACCAACATTTCTCCTCATGGTATACCATGGTAGACCACAGCAGACCATGGTCACCAAATTGAAATCCTGACTGTTTCATGACATTGTGTTTCATTTATGAATAACAAATAACGGGAGCATTCAATAAAGTGTTACACAGGCATTATACCAATAGCATTACAAAGGACATGTAAAACATGTAAGTGGCAGATGAAAAATTTGTTTGCCTGAGTTATTTTGCCTTTAATGAATATTCATGATAGATATCTTACAGATCCTTGTTCTTACGTCTGTGTGCATTAAAGAACTAAAATTGAACACTTCACTCAGTGAGAGACATGTTAAAATGAAGTGTGTTTCAATGAAAAATACAAGAACACAATGTCATAAAAAACAATTAACAAAGGGAACAGTTCACGTAATTTAACCTTCTCATTGTTGTTACAGAAACACACAAACAAGGAACAAATTATGTCTTTTACTCTTGAAAATGAAAACAAAATTAACCCTCCGTACATCTGAAAATATAATAATTTCGCTCGTCCCCTTTGCTAAAGTTGTCCATTAAACTGTGTAAACTCAGTCTCTTATTGGTCTTACTATTTTTTCTGCCTAGTTGCCTTTAGTTGTTTTTTTTATGATAAAAACAGCAACAACAAAAACAATGCATGACAGAAGGCGAAACCATCTGTGCCTAACACGATCCGTCTTAGAAACATAGACAGTTCTGGGTAAAACTTACCATCTGTTAATAACTCGCGTAACCAATTGAGTGCTGTGGGAAGTTTTTTAAATCTCTTTCTCTTTTCATATTTACTCCATAAAGTAAAACTTGGGGAAGTACAATGTCAAAATTGTCTCATTTCATTGAGTTTCTCCCGTGAGTGATCACGGTGGCAAGCGATGCTTATACTTGTTATAAAGTCGTCTTAACCGCCTTCAATGTTAATGGCGAAGCTCGATTTTAGGAACACATTTCACTGTCACTTCCTGTTCAGCTTCGCGATGCAATATGACCGGAAGAGATTACATCAAAGTAGATTAATGAAATTTATTACCAGGAATATGTGTATAAACTATTCTTCCGTTATGATTGATCGAAGGAGGCGTGTACACAGAATATCTTGTTTAGTGATGATTCTAAATTAAGTTGACAATATTACTGTTTATGAATTCCAATTTTGATGCTGATGCCTTGATATTGTAATTCTTGCCATTTATTTGTTAATAAGATGAGAAATTATCCACTGTTGACTAGTGTTGTTATGAAGTACCTCGGTCGCCAGCGATTCAAACAACGTACACTTCGCCTGCTACGTAATCTATTGAGACTTCAAGAATGGATAGCACTAATCATACAGCCTTTTACATACATAGTAATGCTTGATACATCCCTGGTGCGTACTCATTAATTTTCTTTTACTAAAAATATGCTTCCACTTCCAACTTCAGCGCCGTTCGTGACAAGCTGAATGGAGATAAGTACGATCACGGAGAGAAGGCTGACCGTTTCCCGAACACGACCCGATGCCATAGCTGCTATTTGTCACATAGGGCCTGTATGGTAGCGCCAAAGCCAGTGATAGGCATACAAAACACAACTTTGCCAACACTGGCAACAGACTACAACAATCCAAGCGAAGATATAATACCGGCAATGTATTAGCAATGACGGATTTTGGGGATAATCCAACGATGGATATGTCAAGAACTCATGATAAAGACTAGAATAGACTAGATTTAGTGCCGATGGATACATCTCAAATCGATTTCCAATGGCTTAAAGCATGAGCTGTAAAGTAAATAACCGGCAATATTGAAATTGTTTTGAGTGCATATATATTTAAAATGTTTGATGTTCGAATAATGCACATACCGAACATAGGTGGCCGGGATAAACAACACTCTTTTGAGGAGAATGACGGAAAAGCGATAAGATATAAGATATAGCAGTGTATGAAGTGTTTATTTTATATACAATGTTCATCTCTCAAACGGAAAGTCAGTGTTAATTTGAACTTTGTGTAATATGTTCAACACACGACCAGTATCTAACGGTACTTTAAAAAAACCAAAACGTTATGACTTTTTGGAGTTATGTAATCTGTGATTGAATGGTGTCAAAGTTCACGGTGCTTGTAAGGTCAGCCTGAAAGATTCAGTTTGTTTGCTTAGATTACACAGACAACAAAATAAATTCAAAGGATCATAAAAAGGAGATACTTGCTATATAGGTACATTTATATGGATATTTCGCGCTGTATTCTTAATATCGTATTTGTATTCAGTTTTGGAATAATAACTACTGATTGTAAACCAAAATGACTGTGCCGGAAACCTTTAGCTATTCACTTAGCGTGGAAATAGGTTCACTTACAATAAGATCGTTTTTCTATGTTATGATATGTTGATTTTTTATAAATTTTTGATTATTATAAGTAATGGGAAATGTTGTAAACATTTCAGAATATTATATTTGGTTATGAATGTAGACTAGTGATTTAGAAGCCAATTTTGTGTTTTAATTTCTAATACATGTTTTTTGTTACTTGACCGCGGACTCTTCATATTACAAAATTATTACAAAAATAAATTAAAGTCATCTGCCATCAGTGTAAAAAGAAATTATTTTGAATAGTATAATTATAGTCTGGTGAAAAATTATTTGAAATATGTTAAAATACATAACACTTTAAGCAACTGGCAATATATATTTAAAAACACCACCACCACAGTTTTTATATTTGCTTAAAAGGTCACATGCAACGTAAAACACAACTTTCTTGCAGATTCTGATATCTTTCGGTATGGATATGCCGAAACAGATCAAATCAAAAATGCAAATTAAACTTAAAAGTTTGAAAAATACTTGCGATGATGAAAAAACCCTTGAAATCGGAGTTCAAACATTTCACTAATTTTCCCCGGCGTTTCTGGGGAAAGCGGGTTTCAACAACTGGGCTAGCAGCTCATAGCACGTCGCGTGAAGTAGAGTTCGGCGCAGCTTGGGCGGGATTGTCTGGTGAATACTTTCGGTGAAGGCTTTGGTGTGAGCTATTTTTTCTAATGTTTTGTTGATATCTCACAGGCGAGCTTTTTATATGTTATGACAGTAAATTAACTGTTTATATAATTTCATTTGCCTATTTCACCACCGTTCTTCTTACGAGGAGTCACTTTCTCAGTTCGATGCTTAAAAGCAATACCATTATTTAGCGTTGACAGAATTTCCAACTGTGATATAGATATGTCGTTGTCACAGACTAAACTCAATGTCTTGTTTTATTGACACCTGTGTGTCTGCCTGCCTGTCTGCTAATGACAATATTCAATACACAGCTGCTATCACTGACCACATGCGAATTTGAACTTAACACCAATCAGGCTATACACCATAAACAAAATGCATTGATTTATGGCGAGAAGTTCAGTCTCTGTCACATTATGTAATTACACAGACAGGCAGGTGTGATACTTGAACACATGACATGTTATGATGTCTGTTGATTGCAAAATGTTATACACAAAAATGAGCATGTATTTACAAACCCCAACATCTCTATATACACACACAATGACCCGTGAGGGCATCTGCAAATGAACCAAGCCGTTACATGAGTGCACACCCACCCCGCTCTGACTGGGTTCGGTATCCCGCTGCTCCGTTTTCTTGGGAAGTAAACCAAAGTACACAATATTGCACTTTTTGATTTCGCGATTGTACGCTTATAATTTTGTTTATATGTTTTTTAATAACCAGCAATGTATATTATATGTCATGAATAAGTGATAATTGTGTTTTAATTATGTTTGATTTTTTGGATGCATGTGACCTTTAAGACTCTTTGAAAAGGAATGATTGTGATTAAATGTTGTTGGTATGTGCTTTTCCAGATTTCCACTGGACGACGAAAGAAATGGTCCTAATGTTGAAACACTGAAGATAAAGTTCTGCTAGATGAGTTTATTCCTGAGCCGAGCCGCTGCTCTTCACACTAAAGACTTGGGTTCGATTCCTCACATGGGTACAATGTGTGTAGCCCCTTTCTGGGGCATGATATTGCTGGAACATTGCTAAAAGTGGTGTAAAACTAAACTCATTCACTCACTATCCCTGAACCAATGTGGACATCTTCTGTGACATCACCACTGCTCTTCCTGAAGGTTCTTCAGACTGTGTGCATCCTGTTTCTTCTGAGAGAAATTGTGATGCTCAAAGTTCATTACAACTTCCAGGTAGATGATTTTGGGCCCTGTTAGCCAATTTCTCTGTTGGTCATTACTCTCATTATGTCTACTTCTAAACCATATAGACTAAAGAGAATACTCTTTTCCTGAAATTGTATATTACTGCATGAAATGGTGTTCCAAATTAAGTTAAGTTATAGACTGATTGACATCCAAAGCTGCCCTAAAGATGTTTTTTAAAATAAAATAATAAATAAGAATATCCTCTGAAAAATGATGAACATGTCCACATGCCATTTGTCCCTAGTAGCATTACTGGATATGTAATTCCTAGTTTGCTTTAGACTTGTAAATTTGCTGCACAGCATATCCCTCCAATCCTGTGAGTTTCCCAACAGCTATCCTCAAATTGTCTTTCATTTTAAATCTGTCAGTGTTAGTAATAAAATGTGTCTTCATAATTTAAACAGTTTGTTTTCAGTGCATGAGTTTGTTTAATGTTAATTCTTCAATACCCGATATTCTAACTGATCTCTATGCCATGGTGTATATGACTATATATTGTGGTTTGAGTTAGCGAGTTGGTTTCTTACCATAGTCTCAATAACCAAAGGTTATTCTAATGTGCCATCTACTGAACAGGGTATACTGACCATGGCCTCAGTTGTTTTCAGTAGTAATCCATGGTAAACCATGGTCTCTTTTACCATGGTAGAGCATGGCAAACCATGGCACACCATGGTCTCATTTTCCATGGTAAACCCTTGTGCCATTTACATGGTTTATAAAACCATGATACACCATGGACTTTTACCATGGTATACCATGGTCTCTTTTACTCATGGTTGACCATGGTATCTTTTTACCATGGTAGACCATGGTCTGTTACCATGGTAAACTTTGGTGCCATTTACCGCACGTAGTTAAACCATGATAGACCATGGTCTTCTTTTTACCATGGTAATCCATGGTAGACGATGGTTTACCATGGTCTCTTTTTACCATGGTTGACCATGGTGTCTTTTACCATGGCAGACCATGGTCTCTTTTACCATGGTAAACTGGTGGTGCCATTTACCGGACGTGGTAGCCATGATACACCATGGTCAACCATAGTCTCCGAACCATGGTCTACCATGGTCTTTGCATGCTCATATCGGCTAGGAATTGTTGATTGCCAAGTTGACTGCCCTGAGCTCTAAAAAGCGTTGATGTGACATGTTCGGCTCTCATGGAGACCACCGCCCTGCCACCTGATGAGTGAAAAATAGCTCACATCAAAGTCTAATCGAAATGTCGAAGACTTCACTGGTTGACACATAGCTGATGTAGATCTAGATCCTTAACAAAGCTCTTTTTATGTAGCGAGTAGATTGTTACTATTTGTTGTTTGTGTACACAACCAAGATTACACTACTCCTGCTCATGACCTTATAATCCAGGAATTCCCGCTTTAAGCTGTCTTGAACCTGTTAGCTCGCATTATGGGCCATGAGCGCCCAGTGCAGCGCGCAGCTGTTAACGACTTTCGTCACCCTACCTGGGGTGAATTTGGTGAATCGTTTGGACTCCAATTTCGCCAAGGTTTTTTATAGAATTCATTTTTCCAATATAAGTTGAATTTGCATATTTGATAATTTGTTACTGTAAGTCCATACCAAAAGGTATCAGAATCTACAAAGTTGTGTTTTACATTGCATGTGACCTTTACAGAGATTTCGGCGTGAAAAGAGCATTCAACTTCGTCCAACCACCACTGGAGATGGGGATGGAAGCTGGAGGAAGGAAAATCACTGCGTGAGGTTCGCTAGATCTGATGTGCGGACATAAGAAACAACTGGAAGGCCCAAAGTTGAACCTGTCCCCTGAGTCAAAGTCTGGGCTGACTTCTTCAATAAGCCCAGAAGCTCCTGCTTACTGGCGAAGAGGTCCTGGGTTTGTGGCGTACAAGGGGAAATTTGCAGAACCAATCTTGAGGAACAAAGTGTCTGTTGAGACTGATGCCAGAACACCGCACTGATAAACTGCAGGCGGCGATGTTTAATTTCCGCACATTCACAAATATTAACGGGCTTGTCCGAATCCTTCTTCGAAGCACAAGGAATATGGGAAAAGTAGAACCATGGATGCGGAATGGGAGCTGAGCTGAGCCGAGGGATTCAATCACAAGCTTCTGAATGAGCTGTAAGCTAGCAAGTCAGCGTTGGCACATAGAGTCCTCTACTTGCATCGCGTTACAGCTTCAATAATTCAACCTGCTACGCGCGGTGGTGAGTGTCCTGCCTACCACGTGGCTACCTCTACGAGCCCGACTGACTGACTGAGTTTGGTTTTCACGCTTTTTACCAATATTCCAGCAACATCAATGGCGGGGCTTCACACATTATTGCCCATGTGGGGATTGAACTTCGGGTCTTCGCGGTGATGAGCCAGCGCTTTAACCATTAGGCTACCACACCGCCCTGGCTACCTCTCAATAGCCATTAAACAACATACTGACCAGACCAAAGGTTGATAAAGAAATAAATCGGTCTGAAACCTATATCCTCAAGGAAGACAGGTGCAAGGGTCCTCTAGGCCTAAACTGCCATTAGGTAAGAGAAAAAGTCGCCAACTGATCAAGGATAGTCTAAAACTGTTCTTGCATGAGGACCATGGGTGCACAAATATTAAAGGCTTGTTGAGAGAGGACAGAAGGCGCGAAGGCAACCCGACATGGCCACCGCCTCTGATGCTATCAGGGCCATATTGAAGGGAGCCAAGATCTTCCGAACAGCAGAATCAAGATGAGAGAGCTCCCGATCTTCAGCCAGGAAGGAAGAGAGTATATGCACGTGGCTTGGTACCCGGTAAAGAGATATCATCTATCATCATCCACTAGATGTGACGTGATCAAGCTGGCAAATCCATGCACGTGGGTAGAGGTAGATTAAACCGTGGCGCTGCAAATTGTCCTTGACCTTCCGTAGATTGTCGAATGCCTCATCCAAAGAACCAGCAAGCTGGGTGATGCTTGGCTGAGGCGGGGGAACATGATTGAGCCAAAATCCCCTAGCGCATATCAAAGACAAAAGGAGGTCCAACCAGATCCCAACGCCCGTCCACCCATTCACCCAAATCCGAACCTGAGTCACAACCCCATGTTCCAACGAACCACCAAAATACGTAACCAACAACCATGTTGAACTAGACGGTAGCTTATCGCACCGCTACATAAATCACCAACTGGTATGCACCGTTAACTTCAGTCACATGAGG
This sequence comes from Haliotis rubra, assembly GCF_003918875.1. Taxonomy (NCBI): domain Eukaryota; kingdom Metazoa; phylum Mollusca; class Gastropoda; order Lepetellida; family Haliotidae; genus Haliotis; species Haliotis rubra. The sequence continues at coordinate 1,261 of NW_025765152.1, read as the reverse complement.
TACAAGTGCCTAACATACCGGAAGCGGCGATGAAGTTTGAGATGAGGAAGAAAATCACGGGCACATTGGGTATTCTAACCCGGCAGTCGTCGTTCCAACCGACCGCCAACGCGAAAACTATACAACAGGAAGCTTAATGCGACTGGAGGTAAAACATCAACCAGCGCAGGCTGAAGCGACGTATCAGTAAAATGTTGAACCATATGGAAACGAGGCGTAACTGGAAGCGCCGACCAAAGGCGCCGCCCATTGAAGAGAGCAGTGCTCTGGAAACGAAAGCTGGGCACCGTAGACAGCATAGGATTGAAAGAAAGCGCGATTGGGACAAAGCGCTGCATTGGTGGGTAGAGCGGAGCCAATCAAAATCCGACGCGTCTGAGTGCCAAACTGAAGGGAAAGTGCTGCACTGGAGTGAACGCTTCTGTCCGTGCATACATTAATTCGCCATGCAAACCGACCGTTACGCGACTGGAAAACTGTAGACTGTGGGACCAATGACAGAATTGGAAAGCGTAGACGGAAGAGTAGCAGGAATATTAGTTACTGTAGATAACGGTTTAAGTGCAGGTAGCACAATAAAGATATAAGTTGACAGCAGGCGCTGAACGTTGTTAGCCTGTGAAGAAGTGACAAGTGCGTTGTCTCAGGACCGATGGGAAGTGTGATGTATCAGGAGAATCTAACCGACTGGTTTTGCTGATGAAACAGTAGACGAATTCACACTAAGATACTCTAATCCAATGCAGCTTCCAAAAATTCTTCTGTCAGGTGATGCGCGAAGGATCGACGTTAACGCTCGTATGATCTTCTTAGAGTGCCTAGAAGGCTCTCCGACGGTCCCACCGCCACACACACTTTGAACCCACATGGCGAGCAGGGCAGTGCTACGCCATCATCAAGCGCTAAACAAAGAACAACAGCCAGACCACTGCATTCATCCTCATAATCAAACACTGCTGTAAAATGCTGGTTAATTGTCCTACCGTCTCTTTCCATTGCTGCATTGTTTTTCCTATGATGAAATCCAATGAGAACAGGTGGCAAATAGAGGAAATGCACATGTCCACCTCTGTGAGCAAATAAAAGAGAATGACAAGTAGTGGGATGTCAAGGTTTATATAAATTGTTTTGCTCAAAAGCACAAATATTTGTTAAATGGGTATAGAATAACCAAACCTCAAAATATTCAAAATATTGGTAGGTTGATAAAAATGAAAAGAAAATATAATATAACGTCCCTCCCAACACCTTTTATGATTGA